>NW_015176465.1:646610-656838 GCF_001447785.1 Gekko japonicus | reverse complement strand
CCGCCGCCTGGGGGAGAACGAGCGGGGGGGAGACGGAGCTCTTCTCCCCCCCCCCGCGAGTATCGCGGGTCCCCCTCTTGTGTAGTATAATGAAGGACCCATTCTTTATTTAAAACATTTCCTGTAGCATTCTTATTTTTGCAAATAATATCTATTTTGGAATGTATACTAAAATTAGTGACCAATCCTTGGGAAGGGGGAAAACAAAAGAATCCAAAATCACCCCCAGTGGTTTGTGCAGCATGATGAAAATTCACTCCGTTGCCTGCAAGTTCCATTAATTTGTTTTCAGAAGAAACGTTTCAAATCAGAAAGATTAATTTGTTTGACAAGGTTCCAAACAGAGGCCTGGGAAGTAAGTCCCTGTGGTTTTCAGAAGTCATCCTTGTCAATTAAAAGACCCTGTGGATTACTCCATTTTAGTGAGAAATTTAAAACATTCACAAGGGGACTGGAGAACTTCACCGCATGGGGTGATGTGACCAGTAAAGGCCACCGTTAATTTCTAAAAACAGCACTTAATTTCTAAGAATAGAGGAGGAGGAAGATTTGATGTGAAATATCAGGGGTTTTACCTCCTCAGTCTCCAAATGAAGGAATAAAATCTCTCTGTGAAGGGCTAAACTCACAATATTTTCTCCTTGGCTGTGTGAGAGCTTTTGCTATTCGCTCTACCCCAGGCAAGGTTGCCAGCTCCAGGTTGGGAAATTCCTGGGAATTTTGTGGGCAGAGCCTTGGGAGGGGAAGGCTCAGAGAGAGGAAGGGCCTTGGCAGGGTATAATGTCACAGGGTCCACTTTCCAGAGTGGCCCTTTTCTGCAGTGGAATTGATCTCTGTACTCTGGAGATCAATTGCAATTCCAGACCTCCAGGCCCCACCTGGAGGCTGGCAACCCTAGCCCCATGCCCACCAATTTCTTCCTTCCTGTCACCAGGCGGAACCCCAGGCTCCATCCGGTGCCGTCCCTCTCCTGCCTCCATCAGCCATCGGGCTCCGCCCCAAACTCACAAGGCTCCTCCTCTAAATCTGGGCAGCCAGGCCCCCCTCGCTTACAGACTCACCCCCCACTGTGAATCTGGAGATCCGGCCTCCTCAGTGAGACTCCAGGATACAGTACACAAATCTTTATTCCTTTTCCGTTCTGGGGGAGGGAGGGTTACTTGCTGCCTTTCCCTGACCTAGTTCCTGTCTTTTCCTGGCACATATTGCTTCCTTCCCTGTTGTAACTGCAAGTAGCAGGGATTTCAGGCTTCTGTGAAAAAGCAAGCCAAGAGGAGATATGTAAAAGAAGTGCACATCCCACATTTCTGTGCCTTTAATATTCGTAACTCCTTGGGAGGAAAGCGATGGCGAACCTGAACAGCATGATAAAAAGTAGAGACATCACCTTGCCACAAAAGTCAGACTTCACGTTCCTGGGATCCCAGATCACCGCAGACTGTGACAGCAGCCATGAAATTAAAAGACGCCTGCTCCTTGGGAGGAAAGCGATGGCGAACCTGAACAGCATGATAAAAAGTAGAGACATCACCCTGCCCACAAAAGTCCGCATGGTCAAAGCAATGGCATTCCCAGTAGTCATGTATGGCTGCGAGAGTTGGACTATAAGGAAGGCCGAGCGCAGAAGAATAGATTCTTTTGAACTATGGTGCTGGAGAAGTCCCTTGGACTGCAAGAAGAACAAATCAGTCAATCCTCAAAGAAATCAACCCTGACTGTTCCCTGGAAGGCCAGATAATGAAACTGAAGCTCAAAGACTTTGGCCACCCAATGAGAAGGGAGCCCTCCCTGGAGAGGAAGGCCCTGATGCTGGTGAAAACTGAAGGTCAAAGAAGACGGGGACGGCAAAGGATGAGATAGTCAGACAGTGTCATAGAGGCAACGAACATGAAGTTGAGCCAACTTCAGAGGACTGCGGAAGACAGGAAGGCCTGGCGTGATCTGGTCCATGGGGTTGCGAAGAGTCGGACTCGACTGTGCGACTGAACAACAAAAATATTCGTAACTAGTCAGTTCCACTTCCAGGTTGTGGGGCGTAGTAGATCACTCTGGGCAGCTGGTGGGGGATGGGGGATGCACTTACCGGGATCTGGGAGTTCCTTTGCATGTTCCAGTGACATGCCCATTTGACTTCCAATGTGACTCGGAAGTGATGTAAGCATGTTGGGGACACTGGTGCGACACTCTGGTTTTTGGGCAAAAACTGTATGGTAGAAAAACTCTACCATAGAGTTTTTGCACAAAAACGGAGAGTCACTCTGATGTCCCCAACATGCCTAAGTCACTTCCAGGTCACGTTGAAGTCACGTAGGCATATCGCTGAAATGTCGGGTGTTCCTCCCTCATTTGGGGGGTAATTCCCCACCCCTCCAGCCAGCTGATCCATGGCAGAGAGTGGTGGGGTGTGGCAGCAGGGGACCCCGGTCCCCACCAGGTGGGGTTGGCATCCTAAGTAGAACATCCTCTCTTCAAGTGAATGGGTGTGTCTTCTGGAATATACTTCTTAGAACTGGGTCGTCGGTTGTTAGGACTCCAGCCCTTGATAAAACTAAGTTGTTCCCTGCCTTGCTGGTCTGCATGTTAGAGAAGGTTTTGAAAATGTAGTGTATTCCAAAGCTGCCATGGAATGCATGATATGTTGTGAAACACCTAATTGGAATGTAATGTAAAGCTTCGTCCTGGGCTAGGATCCAAATACATCCAATCGTGTTACTAGCCCAGGAAGCACCTAACCAATCAACTTCTAGCAAGCTCCCTGAGCAGGAACATCCGTGATTGGTCCTTATGCGAACAACCTTATTGGTTGCTATCTGTACAGTGGGTGTGGCTACATTAGCCGGGAATATTTAAAAGCAAGACAGCTGCAATGTAAAGGCTGTTCTGGCTATCAGAGGTTGATCCGTTTTGGAGTTGTGTTCGAGTTGAAGAATAAAGCTGTGTTCTTGCTGAATCTCTCCCCGACTGCTTTGTTAAGCGAGCGACTTAACAGAAGACATCCTGCCTGCTGTGTCTCTCTGGCCTTAGGGCAGAGCACTCACCCACCGCCTGGGGATCTTTTTCCTACCTGCTCACAGGTAGGGTTGCCAGGTCTGGTTTGGAAAAAATACCTGGAGACTTTGGGGGGTGGAGCCAGGAGAGGGCGAGGTCTGGGGAGGGGCCTCAGCAGGGTGCAATGCCAGGAAGTCCACCCTCCAAAGCAGCCATTTTCTCCAGGGGAGCTGATCTCTGTCCGCTGGAGATCGGTTGTAAGAGCGGGAGATCTCCAGGCCCCACCTGGAGGCTGGCAACCCTACTCACAAGCTCTTCCACCACCCACCCTAACAGCTGCCCGCTTGTCCTTTCTCTGACAGCTCTGGGTCACCAGGAGCCACCACTGTTGTGCCGCACACCCTTCCCTGACAGCACTGGGCAGCACATGCGGTTGGCGGAGCCCTGGCCAGTGGGCAGGGGAAGGACGAGCCAGTAGGCTGCAGGGGAGGCAGGCAGGAGAGGGGATCGGTGGCAATGGACCCTGCCAGGAGCCCTGGCCTCCAGCAGCTGCCCCATCGAAGGGTGTAGTGTACCTAGTCCATGTAGTATCGTGTCCGATTGTGCTTTTTAAACAGTGTTCCAGGAAGCACTGGGATTCCTTGGAAATTCTTACACTGAGAAAGTCAATAATGTACCATTCATCTTCCTGAACAACAGCCTGCTCCAGGGCTGGATCCTATGCCTCTGTTCCACTAGAGGAGACCAGTTCCTCCAGCAGAAGGAGTCCTTCCCTCACACAAGACGCTCAGCCTTTTCCATCATGGGACTTCTCCGTCCTCCAGGACCAAACTCACAGTGGTTAATAATGTGTTCTTGCCCAGGAATGTGTTGGATATTCCCAGGCTCTGCTTTTATGGCGTGGAGGGAATTTATTTATTTATTTTATTTCATTTATATCCCGCCCTCCCCGCACGCGGGCTTAGGGCGGCTTACAACACGAGGTGTAATACAACACCACAGTTTAAACTCAGTTTAGGATTGGCAGCATACTGTGACGTCACTTCCAGCAGAATCCCGGAAGTGATATCACTGTGACGTAGTGATGTCATTTCTGAGTTCACACCGGAAGTGACATTGCTGCATCGGCTGGTGCTGCTTTGCCCGTATCAAGTGGTAGTAGAGATGCAGGGTTCAGGGTGGGAAGTCTCCCACCATAGGAGTAGACCTGGCAGCCCACAGGGTGATAATGCGGCTCTACAGGTCTGGCCATGTCCCAGAATTCTCTACCACACAGGGAGAGGGGATCCATGGCAGAAATGCCACCTCGTTTTGTTTGTTGTTTAGCTTTTGCATTTGCTAGCTGCCTCATATGCCTGCGAGGGCAACAAAATGAGTCAGGAGTTTCCAAAATAAATAACTGTAGGAGATTGTTGGGCACAAGTCAGGTTAGATGCCAAGCATTTCCAGTCAGAGAGTCTCAGGAATCAGGAAACCAGGAAGGCCTTTCTCTGGTTGAGGTCCTGGAGAGGTGCTGCCACCAGCCTAGATGGACCAATGGGGCTTGCTAGATGGGGGGCATCTGTCTTCACACGTAGCCCGTGATTTAGCCCAGGAATGTAGACCCAGGGAGAGGGCAGCACCAGTGTGGTGTAGTGGTTAGTGCATGGGGACTAGGAACTGGGAGACCCACCTTTGAATCCCCACGTGAGCCATGGAAGCTTGCTGGGTGACCTTGGGCCAGTCACCCATTCTCAGCCTCACCTGCCGCACAAAATTGTGGTGGTGAAAAAATGGAGGCGAGGAGAACATTGTAAGCTACTTTTGGTCTTCCCAGTGGGGAGGAAAGTGGGGTATAAACTGAAGTGAATAAACATGCACCCCTCCACCATGCAATGGCACCATAGACCATGAGTAGAAACACAGGGAATACACAGGATAACATGGACATTTGAGGGGAGATTATTACAGAAGAAAGCCAGTTTGGTGTAGTGGTTAAGTGTGCAGATTCTAATCTGGGAGAACCGGGTTTGATTCCCCACTCCTCCACTTGCAGCTGCTGGTGTGACCTTGGGTCAATCACAAGCTCTGGCACAGCTGTTCCTGAAAGAGCAGTTTCTGTCAGAGTTCTCTCAGCCCCACCCACCTCACAGGGTGTCTGTTGTGGGGAGGGGAAGGGAAAGGAGGTTGTAAGCCACTCTGAGACTCCAAGTGAAGGGTGGGGTATAAATCCAATCTCCTCCTCCTCCACCACCTGAAATCAAAGCAAAGCGTGTGTGTAGTCATCTGTAAAATCCCCAATTTTTTCATACGGCGTCATCATAACATTTTTAAAAGAGTGGTTATGGCTATGGTATTTCTAATGTTGCTAGAGAAGAACGTGTTGCAAAAGAAAAATTTACGCTCCCCCTTGAAAGTTTTCAATTGGTAAAACTCATGAACTTTTAAACATTTTTAAAAGAATTTTGTCGAAGAGGTTCCAGAACTCTGTTCCGGTGCGTTCCCCCCAGGGGTCGATTCGGGGGGATCTCAGGGGATCACCGTTCCCCCGGGTGAGGTGCGGGGGGCGGGGCACACGACGAAGCCCCGCCCCCTGCTTCCGATCGGGGTAAAATGGCGATTTGACGCACCCTGTAATTGCTAAGGGTGGACGGGTGTTCCTTACAGCAGTTTGGACTGTATTTTGGTCCAAAGCGGCTTCCCCCACTCAGGGGGAATGATTGGCAGGCATCAAGACCCAAAAGAGAGTTGCGATTGGTGTGATCAAGTCTCTGAGGAGGCTTGTATTACAATTTGATCCCCTCTCCCGAACCGGGCGAGTGCATTCAGGGGGTGTGGCCTTATGACACACTTCCGGTGATGTCAGGGGGTGTGGCATATGCTAATGAGTTATGCTAATGAGTTCCCCTAGCTCTTTTTCTACGAAACGACCCCTGGTTCCCCCAGAAGAAAAGCCCTGCACGCACACACGCACACCACACTGAAGTGCTCTTAACGGCTCTTTCACCTTTGACACAGCAGTAAAAACGAACAAACTGGCCCAAGGGGTCTTGTTTTAACAGGTGAAGGGATATGAACATCAGAGCACATTGTTTATGTAGTACTGTTCAGACAAGGAGATCTAATTTTGACATCTCATTCATGTGTAAATGCTGCTTTCTCTTCTAAGCTTTACGGGGACTGAAGCACCCAGACAGACTTGTAAGAGCATAACAGTGTGAAACAAGCCAGGTTTGTTTTTTTCCCCCTGTTCCCTCGCAATATATGGCATTTCAATGGGTCTGGGAACTTCAAATTCTGCAGAGGACCCAGGCTGTTTGTTACATGTCTGACCAAACAGCCTGAGGAGTAGGGGAGTGGTCAAGTTTGCTTTGGCAGGATGATACCATAGACACCTTTAATCTGGGGGAACCAGGTTTGATTTCCCCACTCCTCCCCTTGCAACTGTTGGATGACCTTGGGCAAGCCCTAGTTCTGTCAGAGCTGATAATATAATAGACACCTTTATCAACCACCTAGAGCACCTTCCCATTTTCGCTCCAGCAGGCTGAGAAGTGGAAGACCAACATCCTGTGCAGCCCACCCGTTGGGATCTGCCTCTCCAGCCCTGCTCTCTGTGCCCCCCTCACCCCCTTCAGAGGTGAGGAAGGCCGCGACTGGAGACGGGGCATTCATTTGCTGTAGTGGCATCTTGCCTTTGGAACACCCTCCCCGTGAAGCTCACCTGGCACTTAACCTTGCCGTCTTTTAGGTTCCTGGCCAAATGTTTCTTTTTACCCAGGTTTTTAATTAGGAGTTTTCTCTCTCCAGTTGTTTCATGGTCTGCTTCTGGCCTGAGGTTTCTTTGATGGATCGTTTTATGCTGTTTTTATACCCCTGGGCTTGTTTCAATGGCTTCTTTGATTTTTTGTTGTTGTTTAATTATCAGCTGCCTTGTCCAGGACTCTGGAGAGGCAGCATAAAAATCTAACTGGAGGAGGAGGAGGAGAAGAAGAAGGAGAAGGAGAAGGAGAAGAAGAGGAGGAGGAGGAGGAGGAAGAGGAGGAGGAGTAGGTTGGATTTATACCCCGCCCTTCACTACCCAAAGATGTCTCAGAGCGGCTTACAAACTCCTTTCCCTTCCCCTCCCCACAACAGACACCCTGTGAGGTAAAAGAAGAAGAAGAGATTGGATTTATACCCTGCCCTTCACTACCCAAAGGAGTCTCAGAGCAGCTTACAATCTCCTTTCCCTTCCCCTCCCCACAACGGACACCCTGTGAGGTAAAAGAAAAAGAGATTGGATTTATCCCCCACCCTTCACTTCCCAAAGATGTCTCAGAGCAGCTTACAATCTCCTTTCCCTTCCCCTCCCCACAACGGACACCCTGTGAGGTAAAAGAAAAAGAGATTGGATTTATCCCCCACCCTTCACTACCCAAAGGAGTCTCAGAGCAGCTTACAATCTCCTTTCCCTTCCCCTCCCCACAACGGACGCCCTGTGAGGTAAAAGAAGAAGAGATTGGATTTATACCCCGCCCTTCACTACCCAAAGGAGTCTCAGAGCGGCTCACAGACTCCTTTCCCTTCCCCTCCCCACAACGGACACCCTGTGAGGTAAAAGAAGAAGAAGAGATTGGATTTATACCCCGCCCTTCACTACCCAAGGGAGTCTCAGAGCGGCTTACAAACTCCTTTCCCTTCCCCTCCCCACAACAGACACCCTGTGAGGTAGGTGGGGCTGAGAGAGCTCTGGCAGAAATGGCTCTTTTTCAAGGACAGCTATTATCAGAACTACGGCTTGCCCAAGATCGTCCAGCCAGGTGCAAGTGGAGGAGGAGTGGGGAACAAAACCCGGTTCTCCCAGATTAGAGTCCACACACTTAGCCACGACACCAAACTACACCAAACCACTACAGAAAATAGGCTGCGATCATAAACAGATCTAAAGGGTGCGATCAGACAGGAACATCTGGGAAGCATCCCGCAGGCGTTGGCAACCTGTGCTGCTTTGCCGCAGAAGCGGAGTAAAAAGACACTGAAGAAATTCTGGTAGTAAACAGGTTCCTACGGGCCACAGATGGACTTTCCCGTATGATCATGCAAGCATGCATGCATGCCGTGGTGATGGTCTGATCAGGCCATCTCAGCTCGGTGCCAGGTTTTCCCCCCTTCACAGTATGTGCGTCATCGCATACCCATAGGGGGCCCTCAGTGCGGAGGTGCGATTCCTCATTTATGCGCAAATGGCAAGAAACACCGACTCACCCGCAGTTGTGTCTGATCACACGGTGACAGGCTGAGCCTGCAGTTTCAAAGAGCTGTGTGATCTCGCAACCACGGGTCAAACACCTCCGGAGGGAATAGCCTCGCTTTCCCTCCTCTTCAACTGGCGCGTGTGAACGCAACCTCAGTGTGTCTGTGGTTAGGGATGCCAGCCTCCAGGTGGGTGAAGCAACCCGAGCTGCAGCGTTAGGAGAATCTAGCAACAAATAAATACACACTGCAAAAACCTTACAACAAACTCATCTATATATCTAATAGCGAAGGCGCCCCCTGCCTGCGGATATCTAAATCCGCACATCGGGGGCACCGGGGGGCAGGGAGATTTTCCTGCACACTTGGGACAGTCCCCAGGGGTGCACAAAAATCTAAAAAGTAGAAAAGAAATATAGGGGGGATATTTAAATCCCCCCAAAAGAAAAAGAGCCTTCCCTGCACATGCGCAGGGAACACTCTGGGAACTCTGCGGGGGGCTGGCGGTTGGAAGCCGCTCAGGCCTCACCGCAGGAGTGGGGGGGGGGAGGAGGAGATCGGTGGAGGCGGCCACCGGAGCCGAAGGGAAGGGGAAGAAGGAGATTGGCGAGGCCCGGCAGCTTGAAGCCGCTTGGGCCTCACCGCAGGAGCCGGGGGGGGGGGAGGGGAGCAGGGGAGGGGGTGGAGATTGGCGAGGCCCGGCGGCTGGGAGCCACTCAGGTCTCCCCGTAGGAGCCGGGGGGGAGGAAGGAGGGAGAAGACCGAGGGGGGAAATCGACGGGCTCCGTGGCTGGCAGCCGGTCAGGCCGCACTGCCGGTGTTCGGGGATGGGGGGAGGCTTACCTGCTGCTTCTGCTTCCTCCTCTCCCCCCCCCTCGCGAGTATCGTGGGTCCCCTTTCTTGTGTGTTCTATTTATAACCATCATTTAGTAAAGTGCCTACTGTATCATTATTTCGTCCCAGTCAGGTATAAATATTCATTACATTCAATAAGCAATAACATTCAGTACATACAGATTGATAACTACCTGACCATTTTGCATCAGTGTTTTAAAAGTCAAGCCCCTTCCAGAACTAAAAGCTCGCTTCTCCTTGCATGAAGTCTTCCAAAAAGGGGGACAGCTTTCTTAATAGTTGTATGGATGCTTTTTTTTTTTTTTGCCGGTCCTACAAAAGACTATTTAAAAGACATCATTCATAAGTATAAAAATTATACATTATTTCTAATATAACTTGGCTTCAAAGGTTTTCTTACCACATTATGCAGCTGACATTCATGGACGGAGTACTCCTGTCATTCTCAAAGCTGCATAGTTCTCTGGTCATTAAATTCTTTCAACACCTGTTAACAATTCGTGTGAGTGTTCTCTAATTAAAGAGACAGTAACAAACCTTCACAAATTTTAAAACCCTGATGCAAAATGGTCTGGTAGTTATCAGTCTGTATGTACTGAATGTTATTGCTGAAATGAGCACAGGAGACTCACAGAGCAGAGGTCCATCAGTGGCTATTAGCCACAGGGTATAAATAGCGGCTCTGGGGCAAGTGATGTTCTGTCTTCTTGGTGTTTCGGGGGGTCAACGGTGGGAGGGCTTCTAGTGTCCTTGCCCCACTGGTGGACCTCCTGATGGCACCTGGTATTTCTGGCCACTGTGTGATACAGAGTGTTGGACTGGATGGGCCTTTGGCCTGATCCAACATTGGCTTTTCTTATGTTCTTATATGGAGCAGAGGTCCATCAGTGGCTATGTGCCACAAGGTATAGATAGGGGCTCTGGGGCAGGTGATGCTCTGTCTTCTTGGTGCTTGGGGGGGGGTCAACAGTGGGAGGGCTTCTAATGTCCTGGCCCCACTGGTGGACCTCCTGATGGCACCTGGTATTTCTGGCCACAGTGTGACACAGAATGTTTTACTGGATTGGCCTTTGGTCTGATCCAACATTGGCATCTCTTATGTTCTTAATAAGAGTAGGAGGAGAATCAATAAAATCTGCATTAGAAAATTGTTGTCAGAAGACTGACTGGA
>NW_015176465.1:630305-645081 GCF_001447785.1 Gekko japonicus | reverse complement strand
TCAGGACTCTGGACCGCAGCCCCCCACCCCCACCAGTGTTCCCTCTAAGCTGAGGGAGTGTGAGCCCGCTCACCGTTTTTTAGCCTCTGGTTCACACGTTTTTGCCTCCGCTCAGGGAGGAGGGCTCCAGAGCAAACCGATTCGTGCAGTGGCCAAATCGCTCGCTCAGAACTGTAATGCCAGGAGCTCACAAAGTGGAATTTTTGCTCACAAGATTCCACAGCTTAGACTTAGAGGGAACATTGCCCATCACCCCCGGTCGGCTTCGGCGACCTCCCTTGGCCCCTGTCTGGGGGGACACGTCTCCGCGTCTCTCCCCCTCTGTGCCAGAGACCCGAGTCCAAGGCTCCCTCTAAGCTGTGGAACCTTGTGAGCAAAAATTCCACTTTGTGAGCTGCTGGCATTAACGTTTTGAGCGAGCAATTTGGCAGCTGCATCAATTAGTTTGCTCTGGAGCCCTCCATCCTGAGCTAAGACCAAAACCTGTGCGCTGGAGGCTAAAAAACTGTGAGCTAGCTCACAGTAACTCAGCTTAGAGGGAACACTGGACCCGACCCGGGGCGAGCGCGGTCCGAAATCCTTCCCCCCCCGTTGACCTCTTCGCGCGTCTCTGCCCTCCCTTGCAGGGCGCACCTGTGGCGAGCGTGGCTCCGACCGCGGCGGGGAGGCGGCCCCTTCTCCTCGCCTCCTGGAGCTCCGAGCTGCCGCGCTCGGGAGAAGACGGGGGTAAGTCAAGCGGAGAGCCCGGACTTCGGAGTCATTCCCACGCCAGGGGAAGGGATGGGACTCCTGCGGGGGATGGGACGGGAGCGTGCGGACGAGGGGAGGGGTCCGGCCGGCGATCGGTTCCACTGCCTCGGCCCTGGTTCTTGAATGATACGAAATCAGCCCCGCCGGGTGTGCGCGAAGCTCTGCGACTTGAGTGTGCGGCTTTTTAACAGCGTTCCGTGCGCCTTGATGTCTAGTCATGCCGGCCGCGTGGCCGCGGAAACGTCTTCGGACAGCGCTGGCTCTTCGGCTTGGAAACGGAGATGAGCACCGCAACCCTCGAGTCGGACTTGTTTTCGAGCAAGGGAGACCTTTACCTTTTTAAAAAATACTTGGCGGAGGTTCTAGTAAGGGCATTCCCTCTAAGCGGTGGAGTCTCGTGAGCAAGAATGCTACGTTGTGAGCTTGCCAGCATTATAAAGTTCTGAGCGAGCGATTGGGCTGCTGCATCAATCAGTTTGCTCCGGAGCCCTCCTTCCTGAGCGAAGACAACAGTGGGTGAGCCGGAGGCTCAAAAAGTGTGAGCTGGCTCACCCTAACTCTGCTTAGAGGGAGCACTGTCAGCACTCAAGGACTGGGGAAGTACAGGCTGCTGAACATTCAGATTCTGAGGTGGGGGTTCCCACGACATACTTGATTTGGAAGGGAACCGAGGCTTCCCCTCAAAGCACGCCTTCCTTGGAAGTCACTCCCCTCCCAAGTTGTGAGATTGAAATAAAACATGTGTGTGTGGGGGGTCTGAGTTGGAATTCTGCAGTGGTTCAGATGATTGCATTGGTAGCCATATTGATCCGCTGATAACTCTGCTTTAGGCAGCCTTAAACCAAAGTGGATTTCTAAATAAATATGCTTAGACTTTGGGGTATAAGGGGAAAAAACCCCTCCAAACTTGTCTCTTTCTGTAGGTGGTGATTTCCAGTTTTATTAGAATTTTAGCGATTTCCAGTTTAATTCAGTTTTACTGTTGCAGTCCTAAGCAGAGTTACCCCCTTCTAAGTCCATTGACAAGAGTGGGCTTAAGGAAGGAGTTACTCTCTCTAGGATGGCCCGATTAAACCACTTATGTTTATTTGTTGGCACCAGAGGTCATTTGGGGGGGGAACGCGGGGGAATGCAGTTCCCCCGGGTGAGGTGCAGGGGGCGCGGCACATGACGAAGCCCCGCCCCCTGCTTCCAGCCACCCCGCTTCCAGCCCTCATTCAGCCAGGAGGAGGCAGGAGAAGAGGGAGGGTAAGTTGCTTCCTCCCTACCTCTCCCCACCCCTGCCTGCCTGAGGCCAGGGAGGGCCTTGGCGGGGCTTCCTCGCACTCCCGCTGGCCTTGCAGGTCCACCGCCGGGCCCCTGATGTCAGGGGGTGTGGCATATGCTAATGAGTTATGCTAATGAGTTCCCCTAGCTCTTTTTCTACGAAGTGACCCCTGGTTGGCGCACATGCAGCGTGGGTGGTATTTGGTGATGTGTGGCTTCTAGTCTGTTGTGAATCGATTTCCACATGCACACAGTGTACAAAAGCTAATTCTGGGGGGTGGCTTCCTTAAATTAAATCGATATATTTGTCACGGGGCTTCCTTCCAGCTCTCCCCGTCTGGAACTGCAACTTAAACCCTGACTGTAATTACTTAATGGGTGAGGAAATAACACCCACACACATTTGAGCTCATGAATAACTGCTCCCCTGAGGGGGGTCTTGCCACATGGCAGGAATAGACCAGGGAAGAGCTGAGCCAGCCAACGGGTGACTTTGCTCTCTTACTGCCTGGCAGAAAATAACTGGAAGTCAAAACTGGGACATTAGCAATTCTGACTGTTGTTGTAGCTATAAATCAACACCATTTCTCCATAATCATGACAAAAGGAAGTTTAGCTTTTTATGAGGCACATAAAACATCCAGATGTGCAATACCCTACTGGAACAATTCCATTCTGTAACTGTGTCATAAGAAATAGAGGAAGTTTTTGCGAGTGGAGAGCAGAAGGACCACTAGAGGGCGCTTGTGTGACCATTACAATCCCCAAGCATTAAGGGACAGTCCCCTTGTGCGTTAAAAAGGATATTTCTCATTAATTTTAGTGGGGGTATTTGTTTAAGAGATTCTGGTGGTGATACTTAAGCATCGTAACAGAAACTGCTATTCTTTGTAAGCTGGAACTAAAGGTTGTATTCCATGCAAGACACCTGTCAAAACAGAGCTACTGTGCATCTGATTCTCTCAGGTGAGGTTGGCAGCCTGATTGGGTTGATTGTAGGGTTGCCAGGTGCCTCCCTGCTGCTGGTGGCGGGGGGCTCCACACTGCTGCCCGGGATCTTCTTGGGCCAGAGGAAGAGTGCCAATCTACTAGGGTCGCCATCCCCCCAATAAGGGCGGGTTTCCCTCCGATCCACCGCTGACCACCTGGCCGGCGGTGGGAGCCCTGCCCTGAAGAGCCCTGTCACGTCCGATGTGCCCAGTGCGATGGCATCATCCGGAGTCATCGCACCGAGTACGTTGTGCAGGGGGCAACTAGCATTTGGCCAGAAACGCTGTGGTCACCATAGAGCTTTTAGCCAAATGCTAGAGTGTCCACCCTGCAACATGCCCGGCGCGATGACATCGCCTGGAGCCCTTGCGCTGGGCACGTTGTGCCGTGGACACGCTAGCGTTTGCCCAAAAACTCTATGGTCACCATAGAGTTTTTAGCCAAATACTAGCATGTCCCCCATGCGATGGGCCCAGCATGATGATGTCACCTCTGGGTGACATCATCATGCCGGGCACATCGGGTCCTGTGGGGTTCTTTGGGGGTGGGGCATCCCCCACCAGCCAGCTGGTCAGAGGTGGATTGGGGGGACCCAAAATTGGGGGGAAAACCCACCCCCATCGGGGGGATGACCAGAGGTCGATTCGGGGATCACGGGGGATTGACATTCCCCCGGGTGAGGCGCGGGAGGCGGGGCACACAACGAAGCCCCGCCCCCTGCTTCCGGCCGCCCCGCTTCCGGCCCTCATTCAGCCAGGAGGAGGCAGGAGAAGAGGGAGGGTAAGTTGCTTCCTCCTCGCCTCTCCCCACCCCTGCCTGCCTGGGGCCAGGGAGGGCCTTTGCGGGGCTTCCTCGCACTCCCGCTGGCCTTGCAGGCCCACCGCCGGGCCCCTAATGGGGCTCGGCAGTGGAGCCGCAAGGCCAGCGGCGGCCAGGACTGTTGGGGGCCGGGGGGCCTTCGCGGGGCTTCCTCACACTCCCGCCAGCCTTGTAGGTCCACCACCGGGCCCCTCATGGGGCTCAGCAGTGGAGCTGCAAGGCTGGTGGCGGCGGCCGGGACCGTTGAGAGCGGGGGGCCTTCGTGGGGCTTCCTCGCACTCCCGCACCTTTAAGACTAACAAATAGCACTTTTAAGACTAACCTTTAAGACTAACCTGTAAGACTAACCTTTAAGACTAACCTGTAAGACTAACTGAGTGGTGGGTGTGGCCTTATGACACACTTCCGGTGATGTCGGGGTGTGGCATAAGCTAATGAGTTATGCTAATGAGTTCCCCTAGCTCTTTTTCTACGAAACGACCCCTGGGGATGACAACCCTAGTTGATTGGCACCCTTCCTCTGGCCCAAGAAGCCTCCCTCCATTGGAAGTGGCTCTTCTATTATGAGGCACCCTTAAGTTCCTGGAAGGCTTTCCCCTCCTGATTTTCTCCTCACCTTGTGAGATAAGGTTGGCTGAGAGACAGAGAGGTCTCTCTCTCTCCAGGTCGCCCTGTGAGCGTCGTAGCAGAGTAGGGGTTTGAACCGGGGCCTCCCCGATCTTTAAGGCACTACAGCCCTTCTCTTTCATCGGCAGCCGGTCTTTTGTGTAAACAAGGCCCAACGGGATTAATTTTCTGGATCCCAAGCAAGGCAAACCCCCCGTGGAAGTGGCCAGTTTTGTAATCTGAGGGGCGTGACTGTGGCTGTTTGTGTGTGTTTGAGCCGGGATCTGTTACAGCCGCTGGGTATCCTGATTCTGTATCTGTTACGGATTCCAGAGTATGACATCGTGACGGCCTACGAGGTAGACCAGCATGGGGGTTACGTCAGTCATGCCGTTGCACATCACGAAAGGAGGAAGAGGTCCACTTCCGCAGGAGGAAGTGACTCGCTCCACCTGCGTTTCCAGGGATTTGGCCACGACTTCCAGCTCGACCTTAAGACTTCTGACTTCCTCGTGGCACCAGGATTTACCATACAGACGCTGGGCAAAGGGAGAACCAAGTCGGTCCGGCCCTACCCAGCAGAAGACTTTTGCTTCTATCAAGGTGTCTTGCGATTGCACAAAAACTCATCCGTAGCACTTTCAACATGTGGAGGCCTGGTAAGTGAAGGGCACAACGAGCGTTGCGGCCGACCATCTAGATCTTTTAGAAAAGAAAAGAATAGATGGTAGTCAGGTCTCATATGCCGCAAAAATGTAAGTTGAAAGGAGACTCATGCTCTGGCAAAACTTCTGGGCGAATGCCGGCAGAAAGGCATTTCGCAGATTATGTTCTGAAGCATGTATTGAAGACACATCATCAGCAATAACAATGGGTACCCAGGAAATGCACATCACATGTATGTGCCAGTCTTGTACATTTCATATATGCACATAGCCTATGTCAGTGGTGGCGAACCTATGGCACGGGTGCCAGAGGTGGCACTCAGAGCCCTCTCTGTGGGCACGCGTGCCATCGCCCCAGGCAGGCCCAGACCGTCATTGAAGTGTCGAATTCTCTGCCAAATAATTTTAAGTAAATGAAAGCATTTGGGATTGCTTTCCTTACTTTGTTTGGATCATCTTAAGTTAATGTATGAGTTGTTTTTCCTCAGTATTCAGGTTAGATTGCCATGTAGGCACTTGGCAATTGGGCACGCTGGGGGCGCGGCCACGGTCATACAAGGGAAAACTCAGGTTCGCCATCACTGCTCTAAGCTGAGTGAGTGTGAGCTAGCTCGCAGTTTTTTAGCCTCTGGCTCACACATTCTTGTCTCTGCTCAGGAAGGATGGGGTTCCCCAACAAACTAATTGATGCAGCAGCCAAATCTCCTGCTCACAACTTAAACACCAGTAGCTCACCAAGTAGAATTTTTGCTCACAGGGCTCCATAGCTTAGAGCAGTGGTGGCGAATCTATGGCACGGGTGCCAGAGGCGGCACTCAGAGCCCTCTCTGTGGGCACGTGTGCCATTGCCCCAGCCAGGCCCAGACCATCATTAAAGTGTCGAATTCTCTGCCTGGACAGGGCTCTTTTTGTAGAAAAAGCCCAGCAGGAACTCATTATCATATTAGGCCACACCCCTGACAGCACAGCTCATTAGCACATTAGGCCGCACCCCCATGCTACCAGAAGTGTGGTCCTCCAGCCACACCCACCTTTTGCTTGTTATTCTGCTTACCTTGTTTGTTGTCAAAACCCAGGGCCTTTTTTTGTAGCAGGAACTCCTTTGCATGTTAGGTCACACACCCCTAATGTAGCCAATCCCAATGAGTTTCTGCTGTTGGGTGTGGCCTATTATGCTAATGAGTTCATGCTGGGCGTGGCCAACTCAGGAGCCAGCCGGAACTCCGTTCCTGTGCGTTCCTGCCCCAAAATAGCCCTGCTCTGCCAAATAATTTTAAGTAAATGAAAGCATTTGGGATTGCTTTCCTTACTTTGTTTGGATCATCTTACGTTAATGTGTGGGTTGTTTTTTCTAAAGTAAAACCTTAGTATTCAGGTTAGATTGCTGTGTTGGCACTCTGCGATCAATAAGTGGGTTTTGGGTCGCCGTTTGGGCACTCGGTCTCTAAAAGGTTCGCCATCACTGGCCTATGTTCATAAGAGCATTTTATTTAGTTAGTTATTTTACTTCGTTTCTACCCTGCCTTTCTCTTCCACGGGGACCCAAAATGGCTGATGTCCTTCTCTCCTCCTCCTGTGAGGTAGGTGAGGCTGAGAGAGTGTGACTGGCCCAAGGTCACCCAGCGAGCCTCCATGGCACGAGTGGCGATTTGAACCTGGGTCTCCCAGATCCCGGTCCATACTCTCACCACTCCATGATGCTGGCATGAGGAAACCCCTGCTGGATTAGACCAAGGTTCCATCAGCCTAGCATCTTGGTTTCCACCACTGTCCAGACAAAATCTTCCCAAAGATGCTTCTTGTGGGCACTCCATGAAATCGCTGAGCAGTCGGGTTAGATCGGATAAAAGGGAGTCCTTCTTCACCCAAAGAGTGATGAACACATGGAATTCACTGTCACAGGAAGTGGTGGCGGCTACAAGCATGGACGGCTTCAAGAGGGAATTAGATAAGCATATGGAGCAGAGGTCCATCCATGGCTATTAGCCACAAGGTATAGATAGGGGCTCTGGGGCAAGTGATGCTCTGTATTCCTGGTGCTTGGGGGGGGGGGGTCAACAGTGGGAGGGCTCCTAGTGTCCTGGCCCCACTGCTGGACCTCCTGATGGCCCCTGGTATTTCTAGCCACTGTGTGGGACTGGATGGGCCATTGGCCTGATCCAACGTTGGCTTATCTTATGTTCTTATGATGACAAGCAAGACATACCAGTAACTCTTGTTCGAAAACATACTGCCTGTGGACATGGAGGTTCCATTTAGATATCATGGGCAGCAGAGATTGATGGACCCATCTTTCATCCATTTATGAACTATCCTCATTTAAAGCCATCTCGGTCAGTGATCGTTGCCACATTTTGTGGCAGCAGATCCCATCAATTAATTGCATACTTAGTGAAGAAGTCCTTTCTTCTGTCTCTGCTGGTGCTTTACTGGCCCTTAGGCAGGTGGTAAGGAGGTATTAGCTCAAATACTTTGGCCACCCAATGAGAAGGGAGCACTCACTGGAGAAGACCCTGATGCTGGGAAAGATTGAAGGTCAAAGAAGACGGGGACGGCAAAGGATGAGATGGTTAGACAGTGTCATAGATGCAACGAACATGAAGTTGGGCCAACTTCAGAGGACGGTGGAACACCGGAAGGCCTGGCGTGATCTGGCCTGTGGGGTTGCGAAGAGTCGGACTCAACTGTGCGACTGAACAATAAAAGGAGGTATTTGAAGTCCCAGGGAGAGGGACAGAAATCAGTGGTGGACTTTGGCCTGGTGGGCCAAACGTTGCGCAGACCTGGTGCATAAACATGCATCACACAGAACAGGGTCTGAGTCCAGTCAGGCACCTTTAAGACCAACAAATTTTAATTCTGGGGATAAGCTTGCTTGCGCATGCACACATGTCCAGAATGAAACTTTGTTGGTCTTAAAAGTGCCTGACTGGACTCAGACTCTGTTGCTTCCGACCAACACGGCGACCCACCGGAATCATATATTACACAAGTATCCCAGAGAGTTGGAACTGGCTGTGGATCACCCATGTGCAGATGCAGCTGTAAACCTGTGTTAGCCCTCCTGTGCAATATTTATAGGGGCCCTTAGTGTAGCTGGCAGGGGCGCTGGCTGACTGTGGTGAATATTTCTGTATTAACACTGGAAGATCAGGGAAGCTGATATTAATTTTCAAGCACCACAGCAATTTCCATTGAATTGCGGTCATGCAGTGGCTCAAGTGGTTAAGACGCTGAACTGCAGGCTGTGGAAGGTCAGTAATTCAGCAGTTTGAGACCCGAGTGTGCCGCATGATGGAGTGAGCTCCCCTCTCTAGTTCCAGCTCCTGCCAACCTAGCAGTTTGAAAGCAAGAAATTGCAAGTCGATAAATAGGTACCGCTTCGGTGGGAAGGGACCAGCGTTCCGTGCGCCTTGGTGCTTAGTCATGCCGGCCACATGACCACGGAAAACGTCTTCGGACAGCGCTGGCTCTTCGGCTTTGAAACGGAGATGAGCACTGGCAACCCTTGAGTCAGATTCAACTGGCTTTCGAGCAAGGGAAACCTTTACCTTTTACCTTTGCTTTGGAATGAACCTGACGTTTATCCATTCCTGTTCCAAGCAAGATGTTCCTGCCTTTCTTTTGGCCTCAGTGTCTGTCCCCACCCAGAGGTTCCTTTCGTTCATTACTCAGTCCAAGATGGTCAGTGTTGCAGATAATTCAAAACGTACTGCAGCTCCGCAATTGATCACCACAAACTCTCTGTTGACTGACACGCTTGCTCTCCCCTTTCGTACCTATGAAAGCACGGAGACCTCAGGGGCCAAAGCAAGAGTCCCGGTTCTTCTCCAAGTCTGAGAGAGATGGTGACCCATGTTCTGTAGACCATCATAGAGTCTGCACGACAGCTGGCCATGCCACAGGATCAGCCTCCCTTTTTCACAGGGACACGTGTGTCCAAAGGAGCCTCATACCAAGTCCAGTCATCATGGATCCATCAGTCCTGCTTACGCTGCCAACAGTTCTCCAGGGTCTCCGGCAGAGGCCGTTCTTATCGTCTGCCCCCGATACATTTAGCTGGAGGTGCCGGGGGTTGAGTCTGCATCCCAAATGCCTGCTCCCTTTGTTTGGTTTATAGCCTTGGTCTGGAAAAGCTTCAAAGTAGGATCAACCAGAAAGCCACCTTTTGTTTAATAAGGACTGAATGTGGCCCCTATCGTTTGAGAAACTGGAGGCTTTCTTTTGTCTAAGTGGGCCTTCAGACAGAGAGCTGAAGTATTTAAAATTCCTGCATTGGTCAGTTGAGACGTTGTCTATGGGCTACCGGGGCTTCTTCCCAAAGGCCTCCACCTTGGTCTTAGCGTAATTCGTGCTTGACGTTTCTTTATAATGTTCACTGGATTTAAGTAAAAGATAGCAAGATTGTATTATCAGCATA
Source organism: Gekko japonicus (assembly GCF_001447785.1). Classification (NCBI taxonomy): domain Eukaryota; kingdom Metazoa; phylum Chordata; class Lepidosauria; order Squamata; family Gekkonidae; genus Gekko; species Gekko japonicus. Next base: position 635,565 of record NW_015176465.1, on the reverse strand, counting down.
CAAAAGAGTGGATGCCATTCGAGAACCAGCTGAGGGTAGGGAAAACTCCAGTCCTGATAGCCTCTTGATTATGTCATTGAGATATAAATTTTTTTTAAAGCACTCATAATTCACATATATTCTGTCATGATTTCAGGAAGAGCCAAATGGCTTGATTCTGTTCCAGGAGTGAATTCATTCCTCTCAAACTAGGGCTGATTTCGCACTAGAGCTGCCTCGATGTTGTGCCGCCGTTTGCCCCGATACTATAGGTCAATTTCACACCCGAAGCTGCAGGGCTGCATTTTGACTCGCGGCTTCGCCCGATTTCCCCCACAGTTTCGTGATCCTGGTTTTTGAGGATCACGAAACTGCGGAGGAAATTGGGCGAAGCCGCGGGTCAAATGCAGCCCCGCGGCTTCGGGCGTTGTGAAATTGACCAATAGTATCGGGGTAAACAGTGGCGCAACATTGAGGCAGCTCTAGTGCGAAATCAGCCTAGGTGTGCATCCAGAATCCAGAATGAATTCTGCAGTCCATTCCAGGCATGAATGGGAAGGTCTAATGCATCCTCTAGACTTGTGAGGTGAGACCCAGCACTGTGTGTGTGGGGGGGGGACATCTGGCATAGAGTGTTCCAGAACAGGAGTGCAGCAGATTCTGGCTTGGATCCAACAACATATGAACGGAAAGGGCAATGTACTTAAGTGCAGTTCCCTTGCACAAACAGTAGTGCAATGGTTACAGCCAGCCCATAGATCTTAAATGTAATTTTAGCACAATAACGATGTGCACATGGAGCGATGGAAAATACAATTGATATGTCTATTTGTTTATTTACTTCATTTGTGCCTCACCTTTCTCCTCACTGGCAACCCAAAGCTGCTTACATTTGTTTCCGTCCATTTTATCCTCACGACAGCCCTGTGAGGAAGGTTAGGCTGAGACTATGTGACCTGGCTTCCAGGGCAGAGCAGGGATCCACACCTGGTTCTCCCAGCCTGACACTCTAACCACCATTTCAAAAATGTCATTAAAAGGAAATTAAAATACTTCAAGCCCCAAACAATGCTCCCTCTAAGCTGTGGAGTCTTGTGAGCAAAAATTCTACTTTGTGAGCTACCTGCATTAAAGTTGTGATCGAGTGATTTGGCTGCTGCATAAATCAGTTTGCTCCGGAGCCATCCTTCCTGAGCTAAGACAAAAATGTGTGATATGGAGGCTAAAAATCTGTGAGCTAGCTCACACTAACTCAGCTTAGAGGGAACACTGACCCCAAACCAGGCAGAGGATGATTAAAACAAGTATTATATTAACACACACATATACACACACTGAAGGTCTGATGAAGATATCAGTGTGAGAGGTCTCACGTTGTTCATGGGAGCTTTCACACACGCTAAATAATGTAGCCTCAATCCACTTCAGCGACCATTTGCAAGTAGATGTTGCCATTTCACATGGTAAAATCCAGTGGCAAAGTGCATTGAAAGTGTGTTATTTAGTGTGTATGAAAGTGCCCCATTTAAGTAGGTGTACTAAGTCATTCGGGGGGGGGGGGTGTTACAGGATGAAATGTCAGAATTTTTTCATGTAGCCAGGTTTAAGGGTTAAATAACTACACACACACACACACAAAAGCTGTATGTATAGATGGGTCTCATGATTTCATTTAATTTCGGTCTGAAATTGTATCAGAAATATTAACTTTGTGCTATGCCCTGCACGGGCAGTAAAGGCAGAGGGGTACAATGATTTACTTTTACTCAGGGGTCATTTTGTAGAAAAAGAGGTGCAGGAGCTCATTAGCATAACTCATTAGCATAACATATTTGCATATGCCACACCCCCTGACATCACCGGAAGTGTGTCAGAAGGCAACACCCACTGCTCGGGCTCCACTGGACTGTTTTGGATGGCTAGCTATTGGGGGTGGGGGACATGCAGATCTGCCCTCGCAGAGAAGGGAGAGCTTGTACCTGAATAAAACCTGGTCTTAAAGGTGCCACTGGATTGTTTTGGACCGGGGGGGCGGTGGGAGCTCTGCCACTTACCTGGCTGCTTCTTGCTCTGACTGAGGGCTGCTGGGAGCAGGGGGTGGGGCTTGTTGCATGTGCCCACCCCCTGGGCTCTTTACTGCCGGAGCTCCGCTCCTGTGCGCTCCTGCAGGAAATGACCCCTGCTTTCACTTAGATTCAGGTGGGGTAGCCGTGTTGGTCTGAAGCAACAGAACAAAGTTTGAGGTCTTGAAGGTGCCACTGGACTCAGACTTTGTTCTGTGACTTTTCACTTAGCGCAAGCAGACAGCAAGGACAGTGGGTACTTAGTGCTTCCCCTGAGTGTTGCGCATGCAGAAATCATCCGTGGCATCTGTCCTGGTATGTCTATTCTGGAAAGCCTCCCTCTCCCCTAACCAGAATCCCAGTTGGGGAAGAATCCATTTCATGACATGAGAACTCCCTTCAGCACCGCCTTCTGGAGCATGTAAAAAGATGTTGCTCAGTGGGACATGCTGGAATCGTTGTGCTATGTTTTGTAAGTTGATATAGCAACACGCACACACACACACAAACACATTGAAAAGCGTTCTTTGAGTTTGGAGACCCAGAAATCTGTTAGACGCTTGACCCAGAGGGCATACGAGCCCTTGGCCTCGGGTCAGGAAACAGAAAATCATAACAGTTAGTCATGGAAAAGACCTCTTACCTCATCCAGTCTCTTTCTTTGCCAAACAACAACAGTTTCCTTTGGTGAAGTTTCTAGCATTGTCACCAATCCGATTTAAACCTCTCAAATGAACAGACAGCTACTATTCCCCTAGTGCTTCATATGGAGGAGATGGATGTGGCCAACTATCAGAGGATGTTGCCTGAGGCTTTTTGAAAGAGGAACTGCTGCTTCTCCTCGGGTGGAACACAGAGCATCTGAAAATCAAAAGAAACACGGGACCTCTGCTGAAAATGCCAGCCCTGTGTCCAGACCTCCCTCTAGAATGCCTAATACACCTTACCGCATGTCATGACATTATGCTGAGTATACTCCCGCTAGCCGCAGCCAGGAAAATGCTCCTTGAAATGACATGGTTGCAGGCAGGGCTCTTTTTGTAGAAAAAGCCCAGCAGGAACTCATTAGCATAATAGGCCACACCCAACAGCACGGACCCATTAGCATATTAGGCCACACCCCTGGCAGCACAGCTCATTAGCACATTAGGCCGCACCTCCATGTTACCAGAAGTGTGGTTATCCAGCCACACCCACCTTTTGTTTCTTATTCTGTTTACCTTGTTTGTTGTCAAAAATCAAGGCCTTTTTTTGTAGCAGGAACTCCTTTGCATGTTAGGCCACACACCCCTAATGTAGCCAATCCTAATAAGTTTCTGCTTTTGGGTGTGACCTATTATGCTAATGAGTTTCTGCTGGGCGTGGCCAACTTGGGAGCCAGCTGGAACTCCGTTCCTGTGCGTTCCTGCCCAAAAACAGCCCTGGTTGCAGGCATTAAGTTATCCTTGATGTTATAGGCCTTTTCAGCAGTGGCCCCATGTTCTTTGTGAACACAGAAGGCACCCACGGTTCCCTTTCACTTTTGGCATTGCAGCACAAGAATGCTTTCTTCCTTCTTTCTGCTTAGCTGTCACTTTGCTTGTGTCACGTCTGCAGAACTCTGGCCCGCACAGGCTGGCACTAAACTAACCCAAGCAGAGCCCCCCCACCCCCACCAGGGCTAACAGCCCAGTGAGTGCCTGATAAGGGGGGAGCAGTCATCAGAACCCTCACTGGCCGCAACACGTGGCTGGTAGATTGTACTCAGTTTGATATAATCACAAGCTAAATAAGCCTGACCAGGCCCATAGCTTGTTGTTGTTCAGTCGCACAGTCGGGTCCGACTCTTCGCGACCCCATGGACCAGATCACGCCAGGCCCTCCTGACTTCCGCCGTCCTCTGAAGTTTGCTCAGTTTCATGTTCGTTGCATCGATGACACTGTCTAACCATCTCATCCTTTGCCGTCCCCGTCTTCTTTGACCTTCAGTCTTTCCCAGCATCAGGGTCTTATCCAGTGAGTGCTCCCTTCTCATTGGGTGGCCAAAGTATTTGAGCTTCAGTTTCATTATCTGGCCTTCCAGGGGACAGTCAGGGTCGATTTCTTTTAGGACTGACTGATTTGATCTTCTTGCAGTCCAAGGGACTCTCAGGAGTCTTCTCCAGCACCATAGTTCAAAAGAATCTATTATTCGGCGCTCGGCCTTCCTTATAGTCCAACTCTCGTAGCCATACATGACTACTGGGAATACCATTGCTTTGACCATGCGGTCTTTTGTTGGCAGGGTGATGTCTCTACTTTTTATCATGCTGTTTAGGTTCGCCATCGCTTTCCTCCCAAGGAGCAGGCGTCTTTTAATTTCATGGCTGCTGTCACTGTCTGCGGTGATCTGGGATCCCAGGAACGCGAAGTCTGTCACTACTTCCACTTTCAGACCAAGCGTGATCCCCTGGAGAAGGAAATGACAACCCACTCCAGTATTTTTGCCAAGAAAACCCCATGGACAGTATCAAAAGGCCCATAGCTACAGTGGGGCATTTCGGGGCCTGGCCCCCCGACTTCCATCGAGCCCCCAGGCCCCTGCCTCTCTGGGCCACCTGGAGGACTCTCCACCACCACCCCTTCCCCAGGCGTGACTTGCCTCCCCACTTAGGCAGACAGAATACAAATGCTGCCAAAGTGAGTTTTAAAAAATATATATTTTATCTTCTCTTTTGCAACGTCAGTGCCCCCTGACGTATTTAAAGGCCCCCCGAATTACAAAATCCTGGCGACGGGCCAAAGCCTGACCTAACCTTTTTCCATTGGCCAGGGGCTGGAGTTTCTGTACCTGCGTAGCATCCTTTTCTGATGCTACTGCCGCAGAACTGGGAAGACGGGGGTGCGTCACAATATGACGGAACAAGGGGGGGACTTGCAAGGGAGGGGAAATTGTATTCCTCCTTGACCCCCTGCTTTCTGATCCAGCTCGGCTTTCCCTCCCTCCCTCCCTCTCACTGATTTCTTTTCCCACCTCCCCCCGTGGTGCATTTATTGTATACCTTACAATGGAACCATTTGTTTCCCCCCCCCTCGTATTTGTGTGTTTTGGTTTTGTCTTGCAGGGGTGGAGTTCCTGCTGGTTAGTTCTGTTTGTCAGTTTGGACTGTAGACTGCATGAGCTCCCTTGTCCTGGAACCAGCTGCACACATTCCCGTATCTTCTTGCTAATAAATACAGGGCTATTTCTGGGCAGGAAT
>NW_015176465.1:628935-630256 GCF_001447785.1 Gekko japonicus | reverse complement strand
AGCAGGAACTCATTAGGACTGGCTACATTAGGGGGTGTGTGGCCTAACATGCAAAGGAGCTCCTGCTACAAAAAAAGCCCTGGGTTTTGACAACAAACAAGGTAAACAGAATAAGAAGCAAAAGGTGGGTGTGGCTGGATGACCACACTTCTGGTAACATGGGGGTGCGGCCTAATATGCCAATGGGCTGTGCTGTCAGGGCTGTGGCCTAATATGCTAATGAGTTTCTGCTGTTGGGTGTGGCCTGCTATGCTAATGAGTTCCTGCTGGGCTTTTTCTACAAAAAGAGCCCTGAATAAATAGATGTTGTTTTGAATGCCTCCGTCGCAGGAACCTGAGCGAGTGCCCTGTTCTGGATCACACTGCATCAGAAATAGCCCTGTTGACATCACAACCTCTACACAGAGGCCCTTCCTGCACTCTCCTTTTAACCCATGTGCACCGCGCGGTGTCCTCCAAGCAATTCTGCACTAAACTTGAATTCAACCCTCTTTTTAATCCAGGTATTTTTTGCCCTCCATTCTGCATGACATTCCCTCCCTTCAGGGGTCAGCTCGGTTTCAGCCTACTGTTGCCCCAGGTCATTTGGCGGCTGTTTTGCTGTGGGCTTAAATTGCCTCCACTCGAACACTGAGAAGATCCTTCCTCCTCCTCCTCCTCCTGGCGATGACAGCTGCTGCCCTAATATCTCGTGCCATTTTGGGTTGCTACGACAGCCCTATATGCCCCCCAAAACCTAGGGTTCTTTAGCGATGACTGTGCATGTAAAGGCCCTGCTCTTAACATTTGGGGGTATTTTTACTGACCCCCCTTTAAAACAGATCAAACTCCCACCCCCGCCAATGTGGGGGGTTCTGCTCTGGCTCCGTTGTGTACATTTTTCGATCCATCCGTGTACAGATGCACTGGAAAAGGCCTATGATTTAACACACAACTTGTGACTTTAACAGTCTCATTCACTGCCAGGAAAATGGTGGGCTTTAGATAGAGCAATTCAAAATGGTGGTGGCGGCGGTGGCAGCAGTGTGAGGTTTAGCGCTCCATTCACTACTCCCAGCGCCGTTCCTGGCCTGATCCAGGTAGGGTTGCCAAGTCCATCTTCCACCCCCAGCGGGGGACTTTGGGGGCATTCCCAATGTGATGACGTCACGTTGGGAATTTCCGCTGCCCCCCCACCCGCCCGTGCACCAGATCTCCAGAAACGGCAGTTCCCTGCACTTAAAGGAGCCGGCGTTTCCCTTTTAAATGCAGGAGCCGGTGTTTCCCCTTTAAGAGCAACCGCGTTTCCCTTTTAAGAGCACGAAGCTGGCATTTCCCTGCA
>NW_015176465.1:594454-628830 GCF_001447785.1 Gekko japonicus | reverse complement strand
GGGGTGTTCCCCCGCCGGCCATCTGGCCGGCGTGGGGTAGAACCCCCCAAAAAATGGGGGACCCCTGGCAAACGGGGGGGGGGTTGGCAACCCTAGATCCAGGAGCGGCAAGATCACTGCCCAGAAAGCTGCTGTGTCAGGGGCATCGGAACTGTGATATTATGAAGTACTTACAACATTACGTCAATCTTTCCCCCCCTTAACTTCTGCTTTCCAGATCAAATTTCCGTCAGCTTTCCCATGTCTATTTTAAACATTGTTTCAGTGTTGCATCTGCCCTGGTGCAAACCATGGTTGATGCTAAGCAAGCTTCTGTGCTGTTGTCATTATTGACAGGTCTTCTCAGTGAGGTTAAGAGATTGGGAACACCTGCTTGCTGCACACCTTTATTTCAGCGACATTACTATGGCTAACATTACAATGAACCTTCCATTTTGTTAGGTAAAAAAGATAAAGGTTCCCTTGCTCGAAAGCCAGTCGAATCTGACTCTAGGGTGGCGGTGCTCATCTCCGTTTCAAAGCCGAGGAGCCAGCGCTGTCCGAAGACGTTTCCGTGGTCATGTGGCCGGCATGACTCAACACCAAGGCGCACGGAACGCTGTTACCTTCCCACCGAAGTGGTCCCTATTTATCTACTTGCAATATCTTGCTTTCGAACTGCTAGGTTGGCAGGAGCTGGAACTAGAGACGGGAGCTCACTCCATCATGCGGCACCCGGGTCTCGAACTGCTGAATTACTGATCTTCCACAGCCTGCAGTTCAGCGTCTTCACCACTTGAACCACCGCAGCTCCTTTTTGTTTTGTTAGCTAGCACCAATTCCGCTGTTTTCATACCAGTCTCTAACCATGGTTGTAAACCATGGTTTGATGCTAAGGTTAAAGAAAATGGCAGTGCAAATATAATGCTGGCAGTAATTTAGCTCTGAAATGGAAAGTGATGAGTGGATACGCATGAGAGAGAAGGAGGGGCAACCATGGTGTGCTCCCAATTTCCTATCAGTGGTTAGTAGTTCGGGCTGAGTTACATCTATGTCTACGCTCCCTCTTAATCAAAGTGAGCAAACCTATCTCACACCTTGATTAAGGTGGGAACCTTGGTTAGTCTTAACCATGATGAGCAGGGGTCATTTCCTCCAGCAGTAAGGAGCCCGGGGGGTGGGCACATGCAACAAGCCCCACCCCCTGCTCCCAGCAGCCCTCAGTCGGGCCACAAGAAGCTGCCTGGTAATTTGCAGAGCCCCCCCCCAGCCCACCTTCAGGTACAAGCTCTCCCTCCTCTGTGAGGGCAGATCTGCACGTTCCCCCTCCCCCAATAGCTAGGAATCCAAAACAGTCCAGTGGCACCTTTAAGACCAAGGTTTATTCAGGTACAAGCTCTCCCTCCTCTGTGAGGATAGACCTGCATGTTCCCCCCCACCAATAGCTAGGAATCCAAAACAGTCCAGTGGCACCTTTAAGACCAAGGTTTATTCAGGTACAAGCTCTCCCTCTTCTGCGAGGACAGATCTGCATGTTCTCTCCCCCCCCATAGCTAGCAATCCAAAACAGTCCAGTGGCACCTTTAAGACCAAGGTTTATCCAGGTACAAGTTCTCTCTCCTCTGCGAGGACAGCTCTGCACGCCCCCCCTCCCATAGCTAGCAATCCAAAACAGTCCAGTGGCACCTTTAAGACCAAGTTTTATTCAGGTACAAGCTCTCCCTCCTCTTTGAGGGCAGATCTGCACGTCGTCCCCCCCAATAGCTAGCAATCCACAACAGTCCAGTGGAGCCTGAGCGGTGGGTGTTGCCTTCTGACACACTTCCGGTGATGTCAGGGGGTGCGGCATATGCAAATAAGCTATGCTAATGAGTTATGCTAATGAGCTCCTGCCCCTCTTTTTCTACAAAATGGAGAAGAAGTGGTCAAAGAGGAGCATGTGTCACTTAGACTGACTTCTGATTTACAAATAATTGTTTGCAGGGGGGCCAGTGTTACATCTGCAGTGGACCTCTGGTTTATCAGAACGATTGTGTTGACTGCGGAGGCTGGAAGCTTGCTATGAGAAGATAGATAAAAGGGGCAGCGTCTCCCGGGGGAGTGTCTGATGTCACTGGCCATTTTAAATTGTGTTTTGTCTTTCTAGTCAGGTTTGATAAGGACGCAGGAAGCAGATTACTTCCTGAAACCCCTACCTCCAAATCTTGCACTGAAACACAACTTCTCTGCTCCCGGCGGCGGCGGCCACTCTCATGTACTGTATAAAAGATCTACTGAACCAGAGCTGTCGATCGAAAACGAGGTCACGGTGAATGAGAGGCAACAGGAGGCGGATGCCCTGAGCGTCTTCCGTGAGCCCCAGCACCACCACCGCCACCACTCCAAGCGGCAGCACAAACTGCACTTTTGTGGAAGGCGTAAGAAATGTAAGGACGGTCCTCTTTCCCCCCGCCTTTGTTATTTACACTATCTGTGTAGTGTGGTGGTTGCTAAGATTAATCATTTGCATTCCTCTTCTGGTCACATTAACAGGTTAATGGGTCTGAAATTCAGCTGTGGGCTTGCATTGGTGGGCAGAGTTACCCAACAGCCTTCCCCGGAGGAGGTTTGCGTCACTCATATAAGTGCACCACCAATACCTTCTAGAGATCCAGTGTGCTGCGATGTACCCATTAGCGCTTAGCACATTGAATGTTGGGTACTGTATTGGCTCCTAAATATGTGAATTGTCATTTGGAAAATAATTTACAAGGCGATCCATCATGGACCATGCCCTGATCCTCCCCCGCCATCTTTATTAGGGCTCTTAAAGAGATTAAGTTTGGTTGTGTGCACATCAGGGTATTTGTTAGGTTGTATTTAAAGAACTCTGACATGCTTCTAACTGAGGGGTGCCAAATTCAGCCTGGGAAATTCAGCCTGGCCACTATGTGATACAGAGTGTTGGACTGGATGGGCCTTTGGCCTGATCCAACATTGGCATCTCTTATGTTCTTATGTTCTTAATGGAGATCTGAGGGGTGGTTTCTAGGAAGGGTGGATGGACTTCTCTTTTCCCTGGACTCTGTGGTTTACCCTTCAAAGCTACCATTTCTTCCAGGGGAACTGACCTCTGTAGTCTGAAGATTAAGGGTAATTCTGGGAGAACCCCGGACCTCCCCCTCACCCTGAGTTTGGTAATGGTCGTATGACCCGATCCAACACCAGCATTTAAAAGTCTTACTGATTTCGACTGCAGCATTAAACACGTTTCAATCTCTCCTCTTGAAAATATGGGGCTTAAAAATACCAGTTTGGTGTAGTGGTTAGGAGGGCAGACTCTGGTCTGGGAGAACCAGGTTTGATTCCCCACACCACCACATGCAGCTGCTGTTGTGACCTTGGGTCTGTCACAAGTACTCTCAGAGCTGTTCTCTCAAGGACAGTCCTTGAAAGAGCTCTCTCAGCCTCACCTACCTCACAGGGTGTCTGTTGTGGGGAGGGGAAGGGAAAGGAGGTTGTAAGCTGCTCTGAGACTCCTTGGGGTAATGAAGGGCAGGGTATAAATCCAATTCTTCTCTTCTTCTTCTTATTTAAAACATTTATTAGCCACCTTTCCGGCTTATGGAACTCAAGGTAGTTTACAATATACATGTAATGACCACCATAAAAGTCAAAAATTAAAGCCACAAGGTAAGACTGCTGCCAAATCAATCAAGCATAGTTCAACCACCTCCAGATGATCAAAAGTGAGGGGGGGGCAGGCACACTTCTCTGGAGAGGCTGTTTCATAATTGTGAGGCTTCCACCAAAAAGGTCCCCTCTCATAACCACCAAACAAGCTTCTTTGGTCGATGGGAAAGTCAGAAATAGGGATGGTCACAAACCAGAAAAACAAAGTTGTTGTCGGTTTGTGGCCGAACAACGAACCAAGCCACAAACCAAATCAAACCAACAGGTTCGTTTGAGAAACAAGCCGGTTCCTGGCCCTGCAAACCCTGTTAAAAGGTATTTCAGGCTGTTTTGTGCAGTCCCTTTAAAGTTTAAAGAGAGTGCACAAGAAAACCCGAAAAACAACTGAGTGGTGGGGAGTGAAGTTCTGTGATGAATTTTGCTTTGTGGTTCAGTTCATGCCCATCCCTAGTCAGGAAGGCCTTTCCTTTTGATCTTAATTTCCTGATAGGTACATATGGGGGAAGACCGTATTTCGGATACTCAGGTTCGAAGCCATGTATAGCTTTAAAGAACAAAACCAACCCCTTGTATTGGTCTTAGGAGCAGGTTAGTAGCCAATATCATCGCTTAATATTGGGGTCAAAGGCTCCCAATAGCTGGCCCCAACTAGCAGCCTAGCTGCAGCCTCTGAACACTCTTCAAGGGTAGCCCCAAGCAGAATGAATTGCAGTAGTCCAGTCTAGATGTAACCAAGGCATGGATCCCTGTGCATCTGACGCACCAGCCAAAGCTGGGGGGAAAGCGCTCCAAGTCACCACACCCACTTAGCTTTCTAAAGTGACTGCTGCGTCAAGTAGCGCTCCCAAGCTGCAGACCTGGCTTGTCAAGGGGAGTCCAACACCATCCGAAAGACAGGAAGAGATCTCAAGTCCCTGGCCTGCCTTTCTGCTAACCCAAAGAACCTCAGTCTTGTCAGCATTAAGCTTCAGCTTGTTCACTGTCATCGAGCCCATTACTGACTCCAAGCACCTGTTTGGGACATCAATAGCATCCCAGGAATCAGGTGGAAAAGAAAGGTAGAGCTGGGTATCATCTGCATATTGGTGACCAGTGTTCCCTCTAAGTTGAGTTAGTGTGAGCTAGCTCACAGTTTTTTAGCCTCCAGCTCACAGATTTTTGGCAGGAAGGATGGCTCCAGAGCAAACTAATTTATGCAGTAGCCAGATCACTCACTCACACCTTTAATGCCAGTAGCTCACGAAGTAGAATTTTTGCTCACAAGACTCCACGGCTTAGAGGTAGCATTGGTGGTGAGGTGACACCTCAGTCCAACCCTCCCGATGACCTCTTCCAGTGACTTCATAGGTATTAAATCTATGTACCTCTGGCTGAATTGCAGCCTCTGGTTTCTGCTGTCTTTATTGTTTGCTACAATTCAGGACTCCTGAAAAATTCCCAGTGTCACAGTTCCCAGGGTTTTTGCACAGCTTAACAAAGTTAGGAGGAATGCGCACTGGTCTTTCTGCACATAACCTAAAGCCACCCCCAAAGCAGCTAAGGGCTCAGTCTTGGTGTTTCCGCTTTCCCATGGCTTCATCCCACACTGGCCCAGTAACCTTTCTAGGTCATGTGGGAAAGGCCAGTGATGTTCACTACAATCAATGCACAGAGCACTGCATGGGAAACTGACATTTGGAGGGAAATGTTCAAGAACTGCAGAGCTGGTGTGCTGAATCAGCTTGGGGCTGCACACAGACCTACATAAAAGAGAACTGCTCTGAAAGCACACTTGCCTCAGTTTCACCACACAGGTTAGGGTCACCAGCCTCCAGGTAGGTAAACACAGAAAACACTGTGTTGAAATAATAAACACAATATTCACATGCACTTATAGCTAAATATATTTGATTTATATACACAACATCAACTCTAGTGTATTATAAACACTTTCAAACTACAACATCAACATTTCAAACACTTTCAAACTAAATTATATAACACAAAGAGTCCATCATCGCAGAAACCCACTCCAGTATAAACTGTCTTCTTCCTGATGGAGGATACATACCAATGTACAGTTATTTGCACCGAACAATGCAGCAACCTATTGTGCATTTCCCAAGTGATGATCCATCAGGTAAAGCTAGCAGGCAGCTTGTATTTCTCACTGTGATGATTCGGCTTAGCAAGCAAGCCTAGTAGATGTATTTTCCCATGAGGTGATTCAGCTAGCAAGCAGGCCTAGCTATCCGTTTTACCAGCATCTGTAAATGAAAACATTTCCTGCATAGACAACATTTTACCCTTAAAGGAATAACAACAAGCACACAGGGAACACGGCTAAGTTAGATAAACACAGAAAACACCGTTTTTAAATAATAAACACAATATTCACACGTACTTATAGCTAAATATATTTGCTTTTTATACACAACTTCAACTCTAGTGTATTGTAAACACTTTCAAACCACAACATCACATGTCAAACACTTCCAAACTAAGTTATATAACATGAAGAGTCCAAGTGACTTCTTCCTGATGGAGGATAGATACCAATGTACAGTTATTTGCACCGAACAATGCAGCAACCTACTGTACATTTCCCAAGTGATGATCCATCAGGTAAAGCTAGCAGGCAGCTTGTATTTCTCACTGTGATGATTCAGCTTAGCCAGCAAGCCTAGTAGATGTATTTTCCCATGAGGTGATTCAGCTAGCAAGCAGGCCTAGCAACACGCCTCCCGGCATAACCTACGTATTTCGAACAAATCTTCTTCAGGCATATAAATTTTCCTGGAACCACAGCTCTTGAATTTACCCATGCATTGTCAGATAATGTAAAAATGGCTTTTCTGGTTCTCCAGGTGGGGCCTGGAGAGGTCCCAATATTAGAACTCCAAAAAACAGGTAACAGATGCCCCGTATGGCCTTGTAGCCTTCCCCAACCCGGTCCTCCCCAAACTCCACCCCTGAATCTTTCAGGAATTCCCCAACGTGGATCGAGCTACCAGGGCTCTTTTTGTAGAAAAAGCCCAGCAGGAACTTATTAGCATAATAGACCACACCCAACAGCAGGAACTCATTAGCATATTGGGCCACACCCCTGACAGCACAGCTCATTAGGCCGCACCCCCATGTTACCAGAAGTGTGGTCATCCAGCCACACCCACCTTTTGCTTCTTATTCTGCTTACCTTGTCTGTTGTCAAAACCCAGGGCCTTTTTTGGGAGCAGGAACTCCTTGGCATGTTAGACCACACACCCTTAATGTAGCCAATCCTAATGAGTTTCTGATCTTGGGTGTGGCCTGTTATGCTAATGAGTTCCTGCTGGGCGTGGCCAACTTGGGAGCCAACCGGAACGCCGTTCCTGTGCGTTCCTGCCCAAAAATAGCCCTGGAGCTACCCCAGATGGGCTGTTGCCAGTGATATCAGAAACCCTGTCGTTCCTCAGGGGGCTTTTCAGTATTTGAAAAAAAATCTGATTCTGTTTTGTCAAAAGTAAAGCACGAGTAAACCTTTGATTTCTGAATCATACAAATGACACTTTGAAAAATCACCAGGCAGACAGCAGAGGAGTGGGAACGGGAAGACTGGAAACTAAGTCAGCATTTGCTTCCCTTGTGGGCATGTCTGTCGAAAGCACGGTGGAGGCCGTGGGAGGAAGATGGGCTCACCCCAAGGAAGAAGAAAAGGCATCTCCTACTTTGTGAAAGGGGCTTTGGGACGGATCCTGGGCTGTGCCAGAGCGGAAGCGGCCAAGTGACTGGATGCCACACGGTATAGAGGGCCGTGAGGCTTTGCCTGGACCCCAGGGCCATCTCTGAGGAGCGGGCTCTCTTAGGACTAGAGGAACCTGAGACCAGCTTCGGTGACAGCGGAAATGACTCCGCTCCGTCTTCTGCATTCATAGCATCCTCTGCATAATCTGCATGCTCCAAACGTGGCAATGGTGACCACTGTTCCCTCTAAGCTGAGTTAGTGTGAGCTAGCTCAGTTTTTTAGCCTCCAGCTCAAAGATTTTCATTTTTGCTCAGGGAGGATGGGGCTCCAGAGCAAACTAATTGATGCTGTAGCCAAATTGTGTGCTCACAACTTGAATGCCAGTAGCTCACAAAGTAGAATTTTTGCTCACAAGACTCCGCAGCTTAGCGGGAACAATGATGGTGACCCAGCTGAGCGTGGTCTGTTTTCCCCGGGCTAGGGATCTAGCTGACTGTAACGCTATAGCTGTGAACCCTTTGGTCTCACGCAAGGTAGCGCTCTTTGCACTTGCAGCTAGGAAAGTCAGATCCAGGGTGGCTCTTAGAAATGTCTCATCATGAGATATAAAGTATTGGTAAAGTAAAGGTAAAGATTCCCTTGCTTGAAAGCCAGTCGAATCTGACTCTAGGCTTGCGGTGCTCATCTCCATTTCCAAGCCGAAGAGCCAGCGCTGTCCGAAGACGTTTCCGTGGTCATGTGGCCGGCATGACTAAACACCAAGGCACTGTTCCCTTCCCACCGAAGTGGTCCCTATTTATCTACTTGCAATTTCTTGCTTTCGAACTGCTAGGTTGGCAGGAGCTGGAACTAGAGATGGGAGCTCACTCCGTCATGCGGCACCCGGGTCTCGAACTGCTGAACGACCGACCTTCCACAGCCTGCAGTTCAGCGTCTTAACCACTTGAGCCACCGCAGCTCCAAAAGTATTGATACCCTGCTTTTAAAACTTCAGACTGTTGTAATCCTGACATTTTAGCTGTACATCTTAGTTGTATAATTGAGTTTTATCCTGAACGTGACGTTTTAAGTTACAAATAGCCTTTGAATGTAATTTTGTATTGTAATGGCCAATGGCCACGGACAATGAATCTGGTCTAATCTACTGCTACAAATCTACTATATCTGGATACCTGCTTGTTCCCTGTGCTCTGAACCATATAATAAGTTGGACCCGTAGGTTGGCCTCACTCTGTACGGTCTGCTTGGACAGGGGGCAGCTCTCCAAGGTCTCGGGGCCACCAGGTGTTCATTGACTGGAGCAGCAGCAGGAGAAAAAATGTTTTTAAAATGCCCCTTGGGCCAACAGTGTGATGTTGCTTCCAAGGACACCTCAAAGTGAAGTCAGTCCTCTCTTGGAATGGCTGGAAACTCTATGGTTTTATCACAGTTTCTGGAGATTCCCGGAGAGGTGTGACCTCACTTCCAGGTTTTCCCAGAAGTGAAGCCGTGCTGTCCCTGACAGGCCACCCCCCCCATCAATGTTCACTCTAAGCTGAGTTAGTGTGAGCTAGCTAACAGATTTTGAGCCTCCGGCTCACGCATGTTTGTCTCCGCTCAGGAAGGATGACTCCAGAGCAGACTAATTTATGCAGTAGCCAACTCACTTGCTCACAACTTTAATACCAGTAGCTCACAAAGTAGATTTTTTGCTCACAATCAGTGTTCCCTCTAAGCTGAGTTAGTGTGAGCCAGCTCACAGTTTTTTAGCCTCCAGCTCACACATTTTTGTCTCAGCTCAGGAAGGATGGCTCCGGAGCAAACTAATTGATGCAGTAGCCAAATTGCTCACTCACAACTTTAATGCCAGGAGCTCACAAAGTAGAATTTTTGCTCATAAGACTCCACAGCTTAGAGGGAACATTGCTCACAATACTCCACAGCTTAGAAAGAGCATTGCCCCCCATGCCCCCCCAGGTCTCCCAGTGGTTGCCTGGCAACCTTAAATGGCACCCCCATTTCAGGTTGGGAGAACAGTGTGCAGGGAAGACTTAAGACCCCACATGCCATGGTTCTGATACGAATCAGGCCCCGCGTGTCTCTGGGAGTTCTGGTCATGGAACTCCCAGCATCTCTCTGCCTGACGCGGAGGTTTCCCCGACTTTGTACCAAGGATCCTCGAGAAAGAGAAAATGGGGACTGAGCCTGGAACTTCCAGCATGGGAAGACGGTGCTCTTTCCCCCACTCTGTTGCTTTTGGAGTCCCTTCTGTCAGTCAGGATCTTTCTTCCATTCGTAGCTCTTGAGTATGGTTTTGTTCTGCGTGGCGCGCAACTTTGGATTTACTTGGAGGTCTCCTGCCTTGCAGACATGCCCCAGCCTCCCGGTGGAGATGCCTACATCTTGCCAGATGAATACAATTACCTGCTGAGAAACAAGCGCTCTCTTCTGAAAGGCTACAAGAACAAGGAACTGAACGTGGAGACTTTGGTGGTGGTCGACAGGAAGATGCTGCAGAGCCATGGGCGCGACAACGTCACCACTTACGTCCTGACTATACTTAATATGGTACGGTGGTCCCTTTCCTTGGAACAGGATGATCCTTTAAAATATGGAGTGTTGTGGGTTTGTCCTGCCAATACCCCTCCCCCCCAATTCTACCTGGGGGGGTGGGGTTTGGAACATCTGGCTTCTCCTCTTCCACTCCTCTCACTGCGGGTAGAAGTCAAATCCAGTGTATTTGCTTGACACCATAAGACATCGTCTGTGCAGGGGGGAAGGACACACGCTACACCCAGATCAGCTGACCAAATACGACCTACGGGAAACCTAAACTTTAATATTATCATAAACGGTCCCTGGTGCTTTGCAGAACAAATGCATACTGAATCCTTAGAGCTGGTAGAGCAAACACAGCAACCGTTTACGTTACACGTCTGTTTCCGTCAGACATCAAGTATCCGTTTTTGCCAGCCTCGTTTGAAGGTGACATTATTATGCAGGATTTCCTTCAAAAGTCTCAGTCCCTGGGGGAGCGTTGGAATGTACAGCCCACGACAGCTCCCGCTTCTCCCCGGCCTAAGACATAAACGGCAGCGAAGGGCACTTTGGTGTAACTCCCCTGTAAATGTTCCAAACTCATGGCTTGACATCACAAAGCAGCAAAATATTTTCCTTAGAGCATGGGCAAGAAAGCCAAGAAACGAGGCAAATGGGAGTGTTAAGGTCCCTGCGGAGGGAAGCAAATATAAACAGGGCTCTAGAGGCCCTCTAGGAGCTGTGGTGGCTCAAGTGGTTAAGACGCTGAACTGCAGGCTGTGGAAGGTCAGTAGTTCAGCAGTTCGAGACCTGGGTGCCGCAAGACGGAGTGAGCTCCCATCTCTGGGCCCAGCTCCTGCCAACCTAGCAGTTCAAAAGCAAGAAATTGCAAGTAGATCAATAGGTACCGCTTCGGTGGGAAGGGAACAGTGTTCCGTGTGCCTTGGTGTTTAGTCATGCCGGCCACATGACCACGGAAACGTCTTCGGACAGCGCTGGCTCTTCGGCTTTGAAACGGAGATGAGCACTGCAACCCTAGAGTCGGATTCGACTGGCTTTCGAGCAAGGGAACCTTTACCTTTACCTAGTGCCCCTCTAAGACGGAACAAGAGTATAATCCAGGATAATTTTTTGTGGACTAGACCCTGCTTGGTCAGACCCATGGCAAAGTAGATGGTAGCCCAAGATAACCGATGCTGCAAGACAGTCATGTAAGTCTTTAAGACACCGCTAGGTCTATGCTCATTTTTGCTGCAACAAGCTAACACGGCTACTACCCCTACGCGCACCACATCCCTTAGAAGGCGAGGGAGGTTCCTTGCTGAACGGAAGGCAGGGGGCATCTGTCTGGGCTTGCAATGTAGGGAGAGCGGAGGAGGAGTGAAGGGTGGCCTTCCCTCGTCATCCTGGCCAGAACCTGGGGGCAACCTATCATCTGAACAAGTGCTGCGAGGGACGCTGAAAGGTTTTCCGCCTAACCGCAAAACCAAACTTTATGCGAATTTCAGCACGAACGTGATTGCCAGGGACACTTAGTGGGCTTGACTCCCTCAGTGACAACCGAGGCGAGCTCATAATCGGAGCTCCGTGATGAATATGGTTGAAGGCAGCCTCGAGCAGTTTTGCGTCTGTGCAGTAGCTGCTTATACTGTAGGACCGGGTCGTCATGGTTTGTGGCTGTTTTTGCCCAGTCTGAGGCCTAAATTTTCTTGATGGATGATAGAGGCACATATGTCTGAGCCATTAAAATGATCTACTGCATGGCAAAGTAAGGAATTGCTTGCAGGTCTGCCTTTTATTTCACTCATGCAGCCGGACGCAGCCTTTAAGTGACCGATATCCGCTAGCGCCACCTGTTGGAGTATTGATGGCAAGGAGTGGTAGCAAGATTAGCTGGGCTCGTGGGCAAACACCGAAGGTACCCATGAACAATGCTCCCTCTAAGCTGCGGAGTCCTGTGAGCAAAAATTGTACTTTGTGAGCTCCTGGCATTAAAGTTGTGAGCGGGGGATTCGGCTACTGCATAAATTAGTTGGCTCTGGATCCATCCTTCCTGAGCGGAGACAAAAGTGTGTGAGCCGGAGGCTAAAGAACCGTGAGCTAGCTCACATTAACTCAGCTTAGAGGGAACACTGCCCATGAATAGTAATAGCTGGATTGGAGTCTAGTAGAGACCAACAAGGTTGCGGGGGGGGGGGAGTAATAAGCTTTTGAGAATGAAAGTGCTCTTCATCAGATATGAGTTGGAATGGAGATCCCTGAGTCCTTGTATCCCAGTCGGAAGGCGGGAGGGGTGTTGCAAAACAGGGGTTCGGGATGCAGGCACACAATGCAGAATGCGATCAGCTTGATTAGAGCAGAAGGCAAACACTTGGGGGCAGGAAATTGGCCTCTGTGGTGAGACAAGAGCCTCGTGTCCCTATTCAGACCCGAGGGGTTCCATTGTTCTGAACCCGTGAATGCAGTCAAGTTCAGCCGTCTGTGTTGTGATCTCCCCTTGAAGCTTTTCTGTTTGAGGACTGCCAGGTCAGCACTGGAATGACCTGAAAGATTGAAATGTCTTCATCCCTGGTTTTTGAGTGTGTGGTTTCTAATGTCGGATTTATGCCACTTAGACTGTGACAGCAGCCATGAAATCAAAAGACGCCTGCTCCTTGGGAGGAAAGCGATGGCGAACCTAAACAGCATGATAAAAAGTAGAGACATCACCCTGCCAACAAAAGTCCGTTTGGTCAAAGCAATGGTATTCCCAGTAGTCATGTATGGCTGCGAGAGTTGGACTATAAGGAAGGCCGAGTGCCGAAGAATAGATTCTTTTGAACTATGGTGCTGGAGAAGACTCTGGAGAGTCCCTTGGACTGCAAGGAGATCAAATCAGTCAATCCTAAAAGAAATCAACCCTCACTGTTCGCTGGAAGGCCAGATGATGAAACTGAAGCTCAAATGCTTTGGTCACCCAATGAGAAGGGAGCACTCCCTGGAGAAGACCCTGATGCTGGGAAAGATTGAAGGTCAAAGAAGACGGGGACGGCAAAGGATGAGATGGTTAGACAGTGTCATCAATGCAACGAATATGAAGTTGAGCAAACTTCAGAGGACGGCGGAAGACAGGAGGGCCTGGCGGGAGATGGTCCATGGGGTCGCGAAGAGCCGGACTCGACTGTGCGACTGAACAACAACAACAAAGGGGCTGGCCCGTTTGTCCAGTGTAGAGAGTGGGAGTGCACTGCTGACATTTGAGGGCTTATATAATCTTGGAAGAATGAATCTGAGATGGTATGGCTGGGGTTGCTAGGTCCAGTTATTGTGCTGTCAGGGTAGATACGGGAACAGGGCGGGCATCCTGATTTGTTGCCAGGCCAGTTCTGTGCGGAGTGGGTCCAGTTGGAATCAATACGATCAGACTGGGATGGTGGCCGTACAAGTTTTAGAGGGGCCAGATCCCGCTTCCATCGGTTGTGCAAACAAAATTCCTTGAATGCATTTTTTAAAATTAATGCAGAGTTTACGGGCCTATTTTCCATGATCTTTGGATGAACGGCAGGCCATGGTCCTGACCCCATGTGTTCTCATATTTTCCTGCAGGTTTCTGCTTTGTTCCGAGATGGAACCATCGGAGGGAATATTAACATTGCTGTCGTTGGGCTGATCCTTTTGGAAGAAGACCAGGTACGATGAATAATTATGTGGTGTTAAAATGTTACTGGCTGAAGGGGACAGTGAGACACGTGTGCGGGCGGAGCATCGGGACTGTGCCCTCGGGCCCCGTTTCCAGTCCCCATATGTGCGAGACAGTTTTTCTGCAGAGTTCCAGTGCACCTACACATTGTACAGAGCAAATCAATATGTGTGTTGTTTGCATGCATACATCGAAGGCTCATTCTTAAGGCAAGCCACACAAGTAACTTCTTGGGGCACCACAACGAGGTGGGTGAAGATTCACTGCAGGTGCTATGCTCGCTACCAGCTGTCTGGAGATAACCAGCGGGGGGGGGGAGATTGGATTTATACCCCGCCCTTCACTCAGACTCTCAGAGCGGCTTACAGACTCCTTCCCCTCCCCACAACAGAAACCCTGTGAGGTAGGCGAGGCTGAGAGGGCTCTTTCCAGAACTATCCTTGAGAGAGCAGCTCTGACAGAACTATGGCTTGCTTGAGGTCATCCAGCAGCTGCAAGTGGAGGAGTGGGGAATCAAACCCAGATCTCCCAGATTAGAGTCCGCACACTTAACCATGACACCAAAAAGAAGAGGAGAATATGATTTTGCAGCCCACTTTCTGAACTGTGTTTTAACAGTTCGGAAAGTCCCATCTGCTCAGACCCGTTACGATCCCTCTCTATGCTTCTTTTTGGGTGGGGGGAACACAAAGAAAAAGTGAAGCTGGAGTCTTTTAATCTGTTTCAGTTACATTTAATGATGAGAATAAATATACCAGTTCAAAGCACCCCGCCGGAATGCCCCATCTAATGTTCAGAGGGACTTATGCTTAGGCTGCGTGGCTGTACATTGGCTCACCCACAAAGCTCTGAAAGAACGACGTCAGACGGTCACAATTCTGTACAATTGTGTGATCTGCTGCAGCAAAGTCTCCTCTTCCTCCGTTTTGATTTCCTTTCTTTTGCTTTGGAGTTGACTCCGGAGTTCTCGGTGCCGTTGAGCTCTTGCCGAAACAATGTCATGCCTCATTTTATGTGCTGAGCGATGGGGCCTCCGTCAGTGACAGCTTAATTACATTGACTCCTCAGCTTTTTGCGCTTGGCTCACATCCAGCCTGAGCAGAGTAAGGAGAGTAATCTTTTGATCTTACACCTGCGACATAATTTTCCTTTACATCTCTGGCTCATGAGAGCAGCTCTTGTAAAGCAGCGGTTTCTGCTGTTTTCTGTCCATCTGTAATAAAAAATGGGGGGGGGGGGCTAAAGAAATAATTAGCCCTTCTTAAAAGCAGACTGTCATTTATGGGGCTGCACGGCTGAGCCACTTAATTGATAATAGTGGTTGATTGGAAGCCTTTTGAGTGATTAAAAGATTTCCGTGGTTTTATTGGGCAGCAGTTGTTTTATTGTGTTGTCCAGGGCTATTTTTGGGCAGGAACACACAGGAACGGAGTTCCGGCTGGCTCCCAAGTTGGCCACGCCCAGCAGGAACTCATTAGCATAACAGGCCACACCCAACAGCAGGAACTCATTAGGATTGGCTACATTAGGGGTGTGTGGCCTAACATGCAAAGGAGTTCCTGCTACAAAAAAAGGCCCTGGGTTTTGACAACAAACAAGGTAAACAGAATAACAAGCAAAAGGTGGGTGTGGCTGGATGACCACACTTCTGGTAACATGGGGGTGTGGCCTAATGTGCCAATGAGCTGTGCTGTCAAGGATGTGGCCTAATAGGTTAATGACTGTCTGCTGTTGGGTGTGGCCTATTATGCTAATGAGTTCCTGCTGGGCTTTTTCTACAAAAAAAGCCCTGGTGTTGTCGAAGGCTTTCACGGCCAGAGTTCATTAGCTGTTGTAGATTTTCCAGGCTGTGTGACCACGGTCTTGGCGTTGTAGGACCTGACATTTCGCCAGCAGCTGTGACTGGCATCCTCAGAGGTATAACACAGAAAGATGGCATACTCATTGACACAGAAAGTACTCCATCATTCTGTGTTATACCTTGGATGATGGCAGTCACAGCTGCTAGCGAAATGTCAGGAACTACAATACCAAGACCACAGCCATACAGCCCAGAAAATAAGAACATAAGAACATAAGAGATGCCAATGTTGGATCAGGCCAAAGGCCCATCCAGTCCAACACTCTGTGTCACACAGGGGCCAGAAATACCAGTGCCCTCAGGAGGTCCACCAGTGGGGCCAGGACATTAGAAGCCCTCCCACTGTTGACCCCCCCAAGCACCAAGAAGACAGAGCATCACTTGCCCCAGAGTCCCTATCTATACCTTGTGGCTAATAGCCACGGATGGACCTCTGCTCCATATGCTTATCTAATTCCCTTTTGAAGCCGTCCATGCTTGTAGCCGCCACCACTTCCTGTGGCAGTGAATTCCAAGTGTTAATCACTCTTTGGGTGAAGAAGTACTTCCTTTTATCCGTTCTAACCCAACTGCTCAGCAATTTCATGGAGTGCCCACGAGTTCTTGTATTGTGAGAAAGGGAGAAAAGTGCCTCTTTCTCTACCTGCTCTTTCCCATGCATAATCTTATAAACCTCAATCATGTCACCCCTCAGTCGTCGTTTCTCCAAGCTAAAGAGCCCTAAGCGCCTTAACCTTTCCTCATAGGGAAAGTGTTCCAATCTACAACAACTAGCTGTTTTATTGTTGCTATTTTTTAATTTAGAAGCAAAAAACGAGACATGACGTCTTCAGAGAGGCCTTCCCCCTTTCGACTCATGCAGGAAGGAATGCCTCTTCAAAGAGGATGTCCCGCTTGTATAGTCTAAAAAACAAAGAATGCTTTTTTTGATTTAAAAAAAACTAAAACAAAATCATCTATGGTGTCAGAAGTAAAGCTCACTGGATTTTCTCTGGGGGCCTTTGTGCCTGTTTGACTCCTGTGCAGCCGGGACTGACCATAAGTCACCACGCAGACCACACCTTGAGCAGTTTCTGCCAGTGGCAGTCTGGACTGATGGGGAAAGACGGCAGCCGCCACGACCACGCCATTTTGCTTACCGGCCTGGACATCTGCTCCTGGAAGGACGAGCCGTGTGATACCTTAGGTGAGCAGAGTCGCGTGTGACCATCCCCGAGTGGACAGCCAGGGCACCCAAAAGCCCTTGGCAGAACGGAAGCCTTCGGCACGGGTGCTCAGCGCCTGCTGTCCACTGGTTGTCTCAGGGCTTAGCTGGTGACGCGAACATGGGGCCCGTGATTGTAAATGTTTTTAGAATTTTGGAGCAGGTTTAAATTCCAGCGGCAGGCAGGCAGGCTGGCCCTGAGCCCGACGCAGCCACCTGAGCACTGCCGGGTGTCTCCCAGCTCGCCTCTGTGAAAGAGGGGCTAAGGGGGAACAGCTCGACAAGCGATGGGGCTTGCCAGTGGGGCGCTTTCGAGGGTGGGAGTTGGGCTTCCGGTCTCACGAGCCTCAGAAAGCCGGTTGCTGACTGGAATCATAGATCAATGTAGAAACATTATTGGCCCCCTTTCCCCTTGTTACGCTGTCCAAAAAGTAGGGAGGGGAAAATAGAGCCAGCACCCTGCCTTTCTCCCTAGTGAGGACCTCATTTTATGACCCTCCATTTTATTCTCACAACCACCCTGCAAGGTGGGTTAGGCCAAGAGTGTGCAGCTGTCGTCCAGAAAACTTCCGTAGCTGAGTGGGGGATTCTCACCAGGGTCTCTCAGACCCTAGTCCAACGCCCTAACAAGTCACTACACTGATACTGAGGCTGTGTTATACCAAACATGACAGCAACAAAAAGCCCTGCAATGACGGCTGCATTTCTAAGCCAGCGAACCAAAGTTGCCGTTATCAAAACAGTTCCCTCTTCTGCAGCGCTTTCCTAAGGAACTCTTTTTTCTCTCTCACCCGTGTCCATTTAAATCGGCTAGGATTTGCTCCAATCAGTGGGATGTGCAGCAAATATCGCAGCTGCACCGTTAACGAAGACAGTGGACTGGGGCTGGCGTTCACCATCGCTCACGAGTCTGGGCACAAGTAAGTGCATCGGCATGTCCGTGGGATGGAGAGGGGAGTGCTTCATTTGGAAAGTCTGAGAATCCTTTGGGGTTTTTCATTTCTTCGTATCCATAAACGAAGTTGAGACTCATTATTTTTTTAAGGTTTTTATTGAAAATTTAACATCAGAAACAGTGACAATAAACTGTCATAAACATATGTAAAAGGTAAAGGTTCCCTTGCTTGAAAGCCAGTCGAATCCGACTCTAGGGTTGCGGTGCTCATCTCCGTTTCCAAGCCGAAGAGCCAGCGCTGTCCGAAGACGTTTCCGGGGTCATGTGGCCGGCATGACTAAGCACCAAGGCGCACGGAACGCTGTTCCCTTCCCACCGAAGCGGTCCCTATTTATCTACTTGCCATTTCTTGCTTTCGAACTGCTAGGTTGGCAGGAGCTGGAACTAGAGATGGGAGCTCACTCCGTCATGCGGCACACTCGGGTCTCGAACTGCTGAACTACCGACCTTCCACAGCCTGCAGTCCAGCGTCTTAACCACTTGAGCCACCGCAGCTCCCATAAACATATGCAATCATAGTAAATAATGAAGTATCAATGAATTAACATAGTAAAACATCTACAGCCCAATTCTGATCGAACAGGTCTTTGTTTTGAGCAATAAAACTTAAAACAGGGTACCAAAAATTATAATAATCAAGAGAGGCAGAGTAAGGATCTTTATTTGAAGTTTGTATCAGTCTCCATTCCATTGTGAGATAATCCCATATGTTCCTGTACCAAGGTTTAAGAATTGGGGGTGAGGGAGATTTCCAGGAGGAGGCGATTGCAGACCTTGCAGCAGCACATAATTTAGAAGCAAATCTTTCTTAGCTTGGGGGGTTTGGGGATCATCCCACAAGTTTAGCAACATGAGACTCATTCTGACATTGTGTTTTTACTTAATCATAGCTTAGAACTGAAACTGTGGTTTGAGCTTCCAAATTTGCAACTAATCCATGGCTTGTATCCTACCGCTCTGTTTGGCCAAGTCTGAAGCCTGCCTTCCATCCCAGGAGACTTCCTCCAATGGTAGCGGCGCTTCCGACAGTAGCCCAAGGAGTCGTCTTGCTGCCGCGTCTATGGAGGAAGTCTCCTTCAACTGGAAGAAGGGTGTGTGTCGCAGGATATGTTCCTTCTAAAGTGTGGAGTCTTGTGAGCAAAAATTCTACTTTGTGAGCTACTGGCATTAAAGTTGTGAGCGAGCCATTTGGCTGCTGCATACATTAGTTTGCTCTGGAGCCATCCTTCCTGAAGCCAAGACAAAAAATGTGTAAAGCCGGAGGCTAAAAAACTGTGAGCTAGCTCACACTCACTCAGCTTAGAGGGAACACTGGATACAACCCATGATGGGGAAATGCCTTGCTTCAGTTTTCTGTCTCCTTGGCACCCTGCCGTCTGTGTGCAGTTGCCTCTGAGGCGCAGGCAGTAGCCACAGCTATGATGAGTCAATTCAGAGGTCAGGCCCAATCGTAGAAAGCACAAGCCCTGCTTTGCCAACTCACTCTAATGGCTTCTTAGGCTCAAACTCCATGTTACACACGGCATGAGTGGAGACATGGGTGCCCGGCTTGACTCACTGTCACACCTATGACCTGGGGAACCTGCCGTGAAATCATTCCATTCAGCTTTGGAGCACTGCATGGTGGGGGGGGGGGTCTCCCGGTCTCCCTCACATGCCATTTTCACCAGCAGGAACAGCCACAGTGTGCCTGCAGGGCCCTTTCTCTGACTCCACATGCTCGAAAGCCAGTCGAATCCGACTCTAGGGTTGCGGTGCTCATCTCCGTTCCAAAGCCGAAGAGCCAGCGCTGTCCGAAGACGTTTCCGTGGTCGTGTGGCCGGCATGACTAAACACCAAGGCTTTGTAGCACTGCATGGTGGGAGGGGGGGGGTCTCCCGGTCTCCCTCACATGCCATTTTCACCAGCAGGAACAGCCACAGTGTGCCTGCGGGGCCCTTTCTCTGACTCCCCGTGTCTAAAGGTTCCCTTGCTCGAAAGCCAGTCGAATCCGACTCTAGGGTTGCGGTGCTCATCTCCGTTTCAAAGCTGAAGAGCCAGCGCTGTCTGAAGACGTTTCCGTGGTCATGTGGCCGGCATGACTAAACACCGAGGCGCACGGAACGCTGTTCCCTTCCCACCGAAGTGGTCCCTATTTATCGACTTGCCATTTCTTGCTTTCGAACTGCTAGGTTGGCAGGAGCTGGAACTAGAGACGGGAGCTCACTCCGTCATGCGGCACACTCGGGTCTCGCACTGCTGAACTACCGACCTTCCACAGCCTGCAGTTTGGCGTCTTAACCACTTGAGCCACCGCAGCTCCTACGTGTCTACCTATTACAAAATCAGGATTTGTGATGCCGTGTAACAACGAAAGCCGTGGTTGACAGTGGTAGCGCAGACAGGATAAAAGCAGTCATTTTTGCCTCCTACAGCTTCGGCATGGTCCATGACGGGGAAGGGAATATTTGCAAAAAGTCTGAAGGTAACATCATGTCCCCCACTCTGGCAGGACACAACGGGGTCTTCTCGTGGTCAGCTTGCAGTCGTCAGTATCTCTACAAATTTCTAAGGTACGTATGCTGAAAAAGGCCATTCTGCCTGAACAAGAAGCAGCTCTCCTGTGGAAGGGGGGGTACCCCTTTCTTTTCTGAGAAGGAAAAGCCTAATGTTTTAAGAAGAAGGAGAAGAGATTGGATTTATACCCCATGGCCCTTCACTTCCCAAAGGTGTCTCAGAGCGGCTTACAAACTCCTTTCCCTTCCCCTCTCCACAACAGACACCCTGTGAGGTAGGTGGAGCTGAGAGAGCTCTTGACAGAAACTGCTCTTTTTCAAGGACAGCTGTGCCAGAGCTTGTGACTGGCCCAAGGTCATCCAGCCAGGTGCAAGTGGAGGAGTGGGGAATGAAACCCGGTTCTCCCAGATTAGAGTCCACGCACTTAACCACTACACCAAACTGGCTCTCCTACATTAAACTACATTACTCCATGTCTCTTAGTCCACCTGTATTAACCCCCTTGTGAACAGGCACCCCTCAGGCTGGGTGGATGCAGCTGAAAACGAAACACAACTGCTCGCCTTCTCCCCCTTATCAGCAGGTCATCTTGGGTCCTCGGGTGCTAAAGAAATAAACAACGAATCTGGGACACAGTTCTTCAAGCTGATAGAGCTCAGGCACATCTCTGTCCAGCGGTAGGGAATCATAGCCAAAGTTTTGTGCCAGTGAGCTCTCTTCATACTCCAGAATACTCCAAATACCACAGAACTTGCACCCTGGTCCATCTTAAATTCCAGCCCTCAGCACCACTGGAAGAGAGATGCTTACATATTCCCCACCCTCAAAACGTCTGTGTTCCTGCCAGCTGAACACAGTTAAAGCCCTGGAACATCTGTTGTTATATTGTCCATTTTATAAGGACACCCTTTTCACTTATCTCACCCCGATTCTATCCAGGTGTCCTGAAAGATCTAAAAAAATTCTAGATATTATCTCCTCCTTGCAGGCGGCTTCAATCAGACCACCTCTAAAGTGGCCAAATTCGGTGCTGCGACTCTGTCCGTAAGAAAGCATATATTCTTCACTTTTAAACAATTTTTAAGTATAATGAATTGCAGCACAGAACAAAGTTTGAGTCCAGTGGCACCTTTAAGACCAACAAAGTTTAATTCTGGGTGGAAACTTTCATGTGCGTGCACGTTCAGCTACCCACCTGGATCTATTTACAGCACAATAAGGTTATGAATCTTAATCCCTGTATATTAATTTTACATTTATATGTAAACTGCGCTGTGTTGTCAACTGGATTGATTTGATGTCTCTTGGCACTCCCACATTCCCAGTTCCTTTGCTTCACATCAGTGGGGCTTGCTCACGAGCAGGGGTCATTTTGTAGAAAGAGAGGTGCAGGGGCTCATTAGCATAAATTATTTGCATATGCCACTCCCCCTGACATCACCGGAAGTGTGTCAGAAGGCAACACCCACCGCTCAGGCTCCACTGGACTGTTTTGGATCGCTAGCTATTGGGGGGGGGGGTACGTGCAGATCTGTCCTCACAGAGGAGGGAAAGCTTGTACCTAAAGGCGGGCCAAGGGGGGGGCTCTGCAACTTACCTGGCTGCTTCTTGCTCCTCATGGCCTGACTGAGGGCTGCTGGGAGCAGGGGCGGGGCTTGTTGCATGTGCCCGCCCCTTGAGCTCCTTACTGCCAGAGCTTCGCTCCTGTGTACTCCTACAGGAAATGACCCCTGCTCACGAGAAGTGGATTGTGGTCTAAAAGCCCCAATGAAAGGCCCCTTTAAAATGTATTTATTTATTTATTACTTTAGATTTGTATTCTGCCTAGTCGGGGCAAACTGGCTCAAGGCGGCATACACGATAAAATAGATAAAACAATAAATACATTAAAATTGTCAAAATTCACAAAACCAGCAATTTACATATATGTTAATAAATACAGATGGCGGTTGTTAGTATATATGGTCTGAAGCAAGAAGGCCATGCACCAACATTGTGATATAGGGCCATAACATGTTCAGTTTCCGATGGCTCCAGTGGTGGCTCCTAGTTGAAGGCTGGTGGAAGAGCTCCGTTTTACATGCCCTGTGGAACTAGAAGGTCCCGCAGGGCCCTGATGTCCTCCGGGAGCTCATTCCAGCAATGTGGAGCCACCACTGAGAAGACCCTGACCATCGTGATGGCCAATCTGGCGTCTTTTGGGCCAGGGAGAGTCAGGCGATTTTGCAACCCTGACCTCAGTGCTCTCTAGGGCACATATGGGGAAAGGCGGTCCCTCAGGTAGGCAGGCCCCCCAACCATACAGGGCTTTAAAGGTCAAAAAATGCAATTTTTTCATCTCCAGCACTTGGGTTTCTTGCAGCTCCACCCAGTCCTTGTGTCTTGCTGATCAGCCGAAACCTGTGCAGGAGTACAAGTACCCGGAGAAGCTTCCCGGAGAGCTGTACGATGCGGCCACGCAGTGCAAGTGGCAGTTTGGGGAGAAGGCCAAGCTGTGCATGATGGACTTCAAAAAGGTCAGACCCTCTTTTGTTCACAGACATGTTTTCTTCCACGTTTAGACCAAGGAACACAAGGCCACGTGAGTGGGTTTTTCCCCCTGGCTCATTTTCTTCTCACACCAAGGGTCTACATCAGCATTTGCTGAGATGAGTCAGCTGACACAGCGGGGTTTCCTGCCCTTCCGCAGTGGTGAGTGAACACTGCCCCCACCTCTCATTTTCCCCTGCTGCTCTGGGCATTGAACTGGTAGTATAACATCACTTCTTGGGAAGACCCAAAATGGACATCAGGCCTCTCTAGGAATCACCAGAAAAATCATAGTTTCTGGTGATTCCTAGAGAGGCATGATATCATTTCTAGGTTTCCCTGGAAGTGCCATAAACCCACATTCTTCACACTTCCATGCTAGAAGCTAGACTGTGAGGCACCCCACTAGGCCCACATGCAAGAAGTCACGTAGCCGATGGAGAAGCTGGAGTTTGGGGCCATGTGACTGCAGGCGTGGTCTCCAAACTTCTAGCCTATCCCCACACGTTGCCATGACCACCAACAATTGGGCACATCCCAGGCCCACTCACAATTGGCTGATGGCCACAGCTGATTGTGACTGGAATTGGACTATAATAGTTTGATCCCAATGAGAGGGAGCTGTGTGTGCTCCTGCTCTCTGCTTGTCTTATGACACCTGAAATGCTGTCTCTGGGAGAGACAAAGAACTGCTTTGTGACTTAAAGCACATGGAGTGCAACGATGGGATTTCCCTTCAAAATCCCTTGGTGTCTAACTGGACTGTTTGGATATTCCTGAACTTGGTAAATATGTATCTTTTACTGTGTAGTTAAGGCAAATCGCCTTAGGCTTATTGTTTTGCAATCTTTTATAGTCTAATTGCAATGTTCTGTACTGAATAAAACTTATTCCTGTTTCTAAACGGTCTCTGATGTTGTACCTGAGTTCCAAGCCTAAATCTTGTGGCCTAAACGCTCACCATATACGCTACTATTGGAGAGTAAAAAGTGTGCATCTCTGGGAATGAGGTGCTAATGTGTTAAGCCCTAGATGCCAACTGAGATTTTGAACCTCTAATCTCAGGTTGGGAGGGGGATTATTGTAGAGGTTCTGGTGGCATACTGTTCTGAATCCAGAGAGGGTAGCCTACCTCTGTGGGTTGTTGTTTAATGTACTGTAAAAGGCACAGGGTTCCCTCCCATTCCTGGACTGGCCTGGGTGGGTAAATCCTGTACAGCCCCCACCTCTCATTTTCCCCTGCTGCTCTGGGCATTGAGCTGGTAGTATAACATCCCTTCTTGGGAAGACCCAAAATGGACATCAGGCCTCTCTAGGAGTCACCAGAAAAACTATAGTTTCTGGTGATTCCTAGAGAGGCGTGATATCATTTCTAGATTTCCCTGGAAGTGATATCACTCTGTTACTGACAGCCGTCCCTCATGTCCCGTCCCTGGTCTCCTGTTGGTTGCCACAGCCCAGGGCTTCATAGAAGTATTTTAATCCGCACCATCACTCTGTCTGGATTAGAAATTCAAAGACTCCTTTGGGATTAATTATGTGGCCCTTGCTGGTAGACATTTAGCAGATTGGCAGTCTGACCACAACTATGTGACTTTGACACAACACCCTCCCCCCCATAATTTTGATGACATTTCGCTTCCATGTGGTATAGGCATAATCCAGTGGAAGTTAAAACACTCAAATGCTAATGTCAATGAGTCTGTTGGCTCTTAACCCTGTTCTTTGTGTGTGTTGTTGATATGCAAGGGGGGGAAATGCTCCACATTTAAACTGTGATAACTGTGCTCAGCACAATATTGCTGTTTTAGCTGTTTCAGAGTATGTTTGGAAATTGAGTTTTAATGTCTCTCTTCAGCTTGTTGGTGTTTTTTGCCCAATTAGGATATTTGCAAAGCACTGTGGTGCCATCGGGTTGGAAGGAAATGTGAAACCAAATTTATGCCCGCTGCAGAAGGCACCATGTGTGGTTATGACATGGTAAGAAAGGTTTTGTTTTGTTCTTTGGGGTGGGTCGGAAGCGGGAAGCATAAGGAAAGGGGTGCTTACAAAATGAAATGAACAAGAAGAAAGGGTCTTTTTGATATCTCTTTAAATAATAGTCAATTACTTAAATAATAAAATAGTTCGGGAAGTTAAACTAAGTTACACCCTGGCTTCATGAGGAAATCCTGCCTCGGCCATGCGTTACAGCAAGCTAAATCCTGCACAAAATCAATACGATGCATTGAAGAAATAAACTTTTTTGAGCAAGCCCCTTCTAGATTCCCTGTTGGTCAATAACAAGTTCTTTGGAGGTCGCAGGGATGCAAACCTGGAGTTACCCTTGTTATTCTCACAGGCCATTCAAAGCATTTGTATTTCTTCTGCTAAAGAAAGCAAGCGTTGCGTTTCCCAGTGAATTATGTCTCTGCTGTGGCTTTGAGTGAGTCAGATGTGCGTGTTCATTCTTCCGTGGGGCAACGTGGGGGCCCAGTTCGAATGTTCCTCCTGGTTCCCGCAGAACACCACAGCTGCCCATCCGGGACCCTCCCTCATCTGTGAGAATGTTTACTCTTCCCATGAAGATCTGCTGGGCTGTGGGAGAAGGAATCGCACCAGCGCCACTGAACACCAGGGAGCATGCCCGCATGCCGCTACTTCCCATACAACCTTGGGGGGGGGGTGTCTCCCATCAGAAGGATGTTTAAACATTCTCATGGCCCTGTGGACCCCTTGCCATGGAGCTACAAGCCCATCTCTCCTCTCTTCTTGCGTCGCATCAGCCCAGGGGCGATTTCTCACTAGAGCTGCCTTCGCAGCACAGCGGCCATTTGCCCTGACACAAACATGTCAATTTCACACCCAAAGCTGCGGGGCTGCATTTTGACTCGGGGCTTCACCCGATTTCCTCCACAGTTTCGTGATCCTGGTTTTTGAGGATCATGAAACTGCGGAGGAAATTGGGCGAAGCCGCGGGTCAAATGCAGCCCCGCAGCCTCGGGTGTGAAATGGACATGTTTGTGTCGGGGCAAACGGCGCTGCGCTGCGAGGCAGCTCTAGTGAGCAATCGCCCCAGGTCTCTCCGAACACATCCTTTTGCTGATCCATCCTGCCTCCTGTTCTTTGCAATCTGGTACCTCCTCTCATTCTGTTTCCTGACACACACACACACACACACACACACACACACACACACCGGTTTCTCTTCAGCCCCCTCTCTGTTACCACCACACCCCCTTTTCTTCCCACTGTATGCCATAGCATTAGTTTTTCTCTACTAGTGCTTTTTGAACCATGAGTCATGGACCTTCCAGTGGCTTGTGTGTCCCTACAGCGCTGCAGCTTTTCTGAAATACATGCTGCTTGTACGTATGTGTACAAAGGAAGGGCACACACCTTCTGCCTCGTTTTGCATGCTTGCTGAGAGGAGCAGCCAGACAGCAAGGTGAGGTCACTCCGGCAGGAAGGCCTCACATTAGAGAAAGCACTAAAAATAGCACGTGTGTATGAAATGTGCCAACCTAGCAGTTCGAAAGCAAGAAATTGCAAGTAGATAAATAGGTACCACTTCGGTGGGAAGGTCACAGCCTTCCGTGCACCTTGGTGTTTAGTCATGCCGGCCACATGACCACAGAAACGCCTTCGGACAGCGCTGGCTCTTCGGCTTTGAAATGGAGATGAGCACCGCAACCCTAGAGTCGGATACAACTGGCTTTCGAGCAAGGGAACCTTTACCTTTACCTTTATGAAATGTGTTTCAATGAAATTGAGCTGCGGTGGCTCAAGGGGTTAAGACGCTGAACTACAGGCTGTGGAAGGTCAGTAGTTCAGCAGTTCGAGACCCGAGTGTGCCGCATGATGGAGTGAGCTCCCGTCTCTAGTTCCAGCTCCTGCCAACCTAGCAGTTCAAAAGCAAGAAATTGCAAGTAGATAAATAGGTACCACTTTGGTGGGAATGGAACAGCGTTCCGTGCACCTTGGTGTTTAGTCATGCCGGCCACATGATCACGGAAATGTCTTCGGACAGCGCTGGCTCTTTGGCTTTGAAACAGAGATGAGCACCGCAACCGTAGAGTCAGATTCAACTGGCTTTCGAGCAAGGGAACCTTTACCTTTACCTTTATGAAATGTGTAGCGCACAAATGAAAAAAATATTACAAAATAGATCACAAGAGAAAAGTGATACATCAGAAACGAGAAGGAATGCAAATCACCAGCCTTCACCAGATGTGTATTTCTGGACAAGGAGAGACAAAACAGTGCAAACGATTTGAAAGGAAACACAGCAAAGGGGAGGAATGCCCAGCACAGAATAATTTTGCCCTGCGATGCACTGCAGGGAATAGAACCCTGAGGAAAGTGAATGATTTACAAAAAGCAGAGGGACCTCTGGAAACATATACCTGCACAGATGCACTATTTTTGACTGCAAACACAGAAGAGAAAGAAAATGAATCAATGGTGGACATGAAAGTAGGTAAAAATAAGGACATGATTCAGTTCAAAATAGGTACAGGAGCTGATGTTAACTGCGTACCAACCCAAACATATCACAAGCTGCTATCACATGTAAATTTGTAGAAAACTGGTTAACCAACCTTGACCGGATGTGGGGGATATCCATTAAAGGTGCCTGGAAAATGTATCCTAGAGTGCAAGCACGATAAGATTACACATACACTTTGATTTTGCATTGTGCAGGAAACAAATGGAAGACCAGTATTGGGCTGGAAAGCAAGGGAAAAAATTGAACCTGATAAAGATTATGAGACTAGTGGACACAAAAGACATAGAGCTAAGCAAGCAAAAAAAGTGAAATAACAGGTCTCAGATGTGTTTACAGGACTAGGCTATTTACCAGATTTTGTTGTTCAGTCGCACAGTCGAGTCCGACTCTTCGCAGCCCCATGGACCAGATCACGCCAGGCCTTCCTGTCTTCCACAGTCCTCTGAATTTTGCTCAATTTCATGTTCGTTGCATCTGTGACACTGTCTAACCATCTCATCCTTTGCCGTCCCCATCTTCTTTGACCTTAAATCTTTCTCAGCATCAGGGTCTTCTCCAGTGAGTGCTCCCTTCTCCTTTGGTGGCCAAAGTATTTGAGCTTCAGTTTCATTATCTGGCCTTCCAGGGAACAGTCAGGGTTAATTTCTTTTAGGATTGACTAATTTGATCTTCTTGCAGTCCAAGGGACTCTCAAGAGTCTTCTCCAGCACCATTTACCAGGACTATGCCACATAAAGCTGAAACCAGATTTGAAGCCTGTTATACATGCACCAAGAACAGTGCCAGTTGCTCTTAAGGAGGAAATGGAGAAAGAACTCAAATGAATGGAATGAACTGGAGTTCTGATAAAAGCGGATGAATCCACAGAATGGGTAAACTCTGTGGTCACCACAGAGAAAATTCCAAACAATGACATATTTGTCTAGACCCTAGAGACTTAAAAGTCATTGTGTGAGAACGTTAGAAACTTTCTGCATTAGAGGATGTATTATCACACAAGCCCTCAAGAGACAAGTATTTCAATGCATTGGGTGCAACTGAAGCTAGATGAGCCAAGCAGCAAACTAACGTCTTTCAACTCGCTATTGGGAGACTGGTGCTTCATCAGAATTCCTTTTGGAATGTCTTCTGCTCTGAAGAAGAAGAACATATGATGATGATGATTGGATTTATACCCCGCCCTTCACTCGGAGTCTCAGAGTTACCAGAGTAACCTGGTAACTAGCATACCAAAAAAAGGAAACACCAAAGATTCCCTGATGTGGCTGTGAAGAAAGCTAATGCAATCTTAGGATGCATTAACAGAAGCATTGTGTCCAGATCACGGGAGGCGGTAGTTCCGCTCTATTCTGCTATGGTCAGGCCTCACCTGGAGTCCTGTGTCCAGTTTTGGGCACCACATTTTAGGAAGGATGTTGACAAGCTCGAGTGTGTCCAGAAGAGGGCAACCAGGATGGTGAGAGGGCTGGAATCCAAGTCTTATGAGGAAAGGCTGAAAGAATTGGGTATGTTTAGCCCGGGAAAGAGAAGGCTTAGAGGGGACATGATTGCAGTCTTCAAGTATTTGAAGGGCTGTCATGTAGAAGATGGAGCAGATCTATTCTCTCGTGCTCCAGATTGCAAGACTAGATCTAATGGGTGGGAATTACAAGGGAGTCGTTACCAGCTAAATATCAGGAAAAACTTCCTAACTGTAGGAGTGGTTGAGCAGTGGAACAGTCTGCCTCGGGAGGGGGTGGATGTTCCTGCGCTGGACATTTTCAAGCAGAGGCTGGACGACCATCTTTCGGGCATGTTGTAGGGCTATCTTTCGGCTATGCTCCTGCAGAGTGAAGGGGGTTGGACTAGATGACCTGCAAGGTCCCTTCCAACTCTAACATTCTATGAGTCTATGAAAGAACCAATAGCAGACATACTGTCCAGATTATTTGTGCCAAACATAAATGCCAAGAGGAAGCACACACGGTGGTTCATATGGTCCTAAAGAATTATCCAGCTACTGAGGAGAAACTGGAAGAAGTAAAGCAGGGAACAAGGAAAGATGAGACAGTGCAGAAATTAATGGGGATGATAAAGAGAGGATGGTCAGAAATGAATTTGCAAGTGCTATGGAAGGGACAATCCTATACTGCAAGGAGAGCAGATTGTCATTCCAAAATCACTGCAACAAAGTATGCTCCAAAGAGTACACACACAGGACGCATGGGCACAGTCCTAGGGAAGAGAACGGCAAGAGATGCCTTATATTGGCTTGGGATCAGTGCTCAGATAAAAGACATGGCTCCTGGGTGCGCAACATGCTTAGAACACCAAAAAGGAAACACCCAGGGCTATTTTTGGGCAGGAACACACAGGAACAGAGTTCCGGCTCGCTCCTGAGTTGGCCACACCCAGCAGGAACCTATTAGCATAATAGGCCACACCCAACAGCAGAAACTCATTAGGATTGGCTACCTTAGGGGGGTGTGGCCTAACATGCAAAGGAGTTCCTGCTACAAAAAAGGCCCTGGGTTTTGACAACAAACAAGGTAAACAGAATAACAAGCAAAAGGTGGGTGTGGCTGGATGACCACACTTCTGGTAACATGTGGCTGCAGCCTAATGTGCTAATGAGCTGTGCTGTCAGGGGTGTGGCCCAATATGCTAATGAGTTCCTGCTGTTGGCTGTGGCCTATTATGCTAATGAGTTCCTGCTGGGCTTTTTCTACAAAAAGAGCCCTGGAAACACCAAAGAACCAGTGACAAAGCAACACCAAACAGACCATGGCAGAAAATTGGAATGAACTTGTTCACCTGGGAACAAAAAAAAGCTACTTGTTTGTTGTGGAC
Source organism: Gekko japonicus (assembly GCF_001447785.1). NCBI lineage: Eukaryota > Metazoa > Chordata > Lepidosauria > Squamata > Gekkonidae > Gekko > Gekko japonicus. Next base: position 598,917 of record NW_015176465.1, on the reverse strand, counting down.
TACTACAGCAGGTATTCAGAAGTCATACGATTACCTGACACAACAGGAAGCTCCACGGTGAACTCTTCAGAGTCCGTTTCAGCAAAGAGAAATTAATGTCAGATAATGGAATACAATATATATAGATGAAGTCTGAAACATTTGCTAAAGAGTGGGGCTTCAAACGCAAGCATGCAAGCCCATACTATCTACAGTTAAATGGACTAGCAGGAAAATAGGTACAAATGGCAGAAAACATAAGGGGGGAAAGCAAAACAGACTGATCAAGCTATTTACCTAAGCTTGTTGGATTATGGGAGAGGCCCCACCAGCACAACTGTCCATGAACAGGCAATTGAAATTCAGTCTTCCAAACACCAATAGACAATTACAATCAAAAATCCCAAAGGGGGAAATAATCAGGAAAAGCAACATCAATGCTATGTTCAAATGGAAAATATGTTATGATTACAGGTGCCAGGTTACTAAAACCTCTGAAAGAAGGAAATCAGTAAGAATACAATGATGAGATGGATACTGGGAGCCAACACTGGCAGTTGCTGTTGCAGAAACACCACATTCACGTATGATGGAGACACACAAAGGAAAGGAATACAGGAGAAATAGAAAGCAAATGAGATACGTGAAAATAGCAGAGCACGAGGAATACCACACACCCATAAACCGGTGCAAAAGGGACTCTCGCGAACCACATTTCAAACGACAAGAAACATCTGATTTCTCAAATGCACAAAAAGAAGCAGAAGATGAAGGGAAAGACAGTGCAGTTACCAGCATAACCATGGAAGGAGAAACGTATAGGGCGGGGGGACAGAAGTCAACCAACTCAGACCAGCAAAGAGACAGAAGACGCTCTTCTGCACATGGTCAAGAAATAAAGCCAAAGATTTGGAAAGATTATTTAACACAATAACGTCACACTTCCATTAAATCCAGAGTTGATTCTTCTAAATCTCTGGGAAACCCTAAAAGTTTCTAAACTTAAGAAAGATCTTATTATGACAATGGCCGCGGTAGTGAAAAATATTATAGCTTTAAAGTGGAAAGGAAAAGTTCCCCCCACAATTTATCTCTGGTACACAAAATTGTGGGATTATTTTATTATGGAAAAAATATCAGACAATATTCAATGTATAGACTCACAGGTTAAAGATTCATATGTTATCAAAAAATGGGCTCCTTTTTGAAATGGAAATTGCAGCATAATGATTCGTCAGACTTTGAACGAGGGGCTAATTTTAGTTTTGTTATGGCAATTGACTAATGTTAATTTCTGTGGTAATTTAGGACCAACCTGTATGTGTACTATCATAACAGTATAACAGATGTAGCCTGGTTGAATTTTGAGATATATTGTTTCCTCCTCATTTGTGTATTTTTATAAGTTGATACTTGTGATTTCTTCTTCTTCAATAACACCCAATGAAGTCAGTAAAAGGACGTCCCTTATTTCGGCCTTGGCACTCTCTCAGAGCCTCTTTCTAGAGCTCCTTGTATTTATTTCCACAATGGGCCTTATTCCTAGTCTTCTATATATATAAAAGAAAGTCCCCTCACCGTAAAATCAATGCCCAGGCCAAACCACTGGACCTAGAAACACCAAATTCGGGGAGAGCGCTCCTACCGTGACATAGGTGCTCACTAAGAAGGGATTTTTAGAAATTCGACCCCTAAGGGGGTCAAAAGCGGGAAAATGTGCTCCCCCCATTGATTTCTATGTGGCTGCCAGGCTGCTGCCTCCTTGCACTCCCCACTCTGATTGGTCAGCTGCAGAGCTTAGTGTTCTGAGGTAAAAAAACAGTTACAGGGGACTACAGAGAGCTAATGACAGTTGAGGAAATCAGGAATGGCCAACCACCTGTGAGGTGAAGCAAAGCTGCTGGCCCAGCCTCCCTATGGCTTCAAACATGCTCCCCCTCCCTACACCTGACAGGCAGTTGTCTGTCAGGTGCAGCAGCAGTTGCAGGGTGCTTAAAGCCACGAGGGAGCCTGCGCCAGCAGTAATGTCTTAGTGAGCCTGCCAGCCCCACCTCCACAGTGGCTTCTAATACTCCTCCCCCCTCCCCCTCCTACACTGGACAGGCAGCTGCCTGTCAGGTGTAGGAGAGGAGGTGGGATGCTTACTGCCACCAGGGAGGTTTGCTCAGCAAGATTGCCTTAGCCCTGCTGCTGGACCAGCCTCCCTGATGCCTTTAAACATAATCCCTGCCAGTACCAGGCAGGCGGGTGTCTGTCAGGTATAGGAGCAGGGTACTTTAATCCATCAGGGACGTCGCCCCAGCAGGATCACCTTAGCAATGCTTCTGGACCAGCCTCTCTAATGGCTTCCAACATACTCCCCCCACCTCCTACACCTAACAGGCGGTTGTCTGTCAGGTGCAGCAGTGGGTTTAGGGTGCTTAAAACCATTGGAGAGTCCACCCCAGCAGACAGGCGGCTGCCTGTCAGGGGTAGGAGAGGAGGGGGGATACTTACAGTCGCCGGAGAGGGTTGCTCAGCAAGATTGCCTTAGCCCTGCTGCTGGACCAGCCTCCCTGATGCCTTTAAACATAATCCCCCCCCCCCGAACACCAGACAGGCAGGTGTCTTTCAGGTGTAGGAGCAGGACCAGGGTACTTTAATCCATCAGGGACAACACCCCAGCAGGATCACCTTAGCAATGCTGCTGGCTCAGCCTCTCTGATGGCTTCCAATACCCCCCCACCTCCTACAACTAACAGGCAGTTGTCTGTCAGGTGCAGCAGCAGTTTCAGGGTCCTTAAAGCCATGAGGGAGCCCGCCCCAGCAGTCTACAGAGAGGTCCTTCAGTAGAGAGAGCGAAAGTACGTATGTCTCACTTCATTTTTTACACTACAGTCTTCTCCATTAGAATTCCTACAATAATGGTTACATTTCAAACTTTATGTAAGGAAGAGACCAGCTCAGCTGCAAAACTGCAACCCTGAAGAACCAAGTGAAGGGTAGAGGGGGAGGCCTGACCTTGTAAGTTGTTACCAGAACGGTTGCTTCTCATCTCAATAGGAGCTGTACAGCCAAACTACCTTAATTAACAGCTGGCCGAGATAAAGTGCTCTGCAGCTCATTATGACGTTGGATTTTTTGGGGGGGGGGGGAGAATTAGCTGAAAACAGCCCTGCGTTATTTTAGGGAGGACGCTGTCCTTGTCCTGCCTTTGGATTAACACATTTTAACTGTGAGTGCCATCTGATTTTAATTGTTTCTTATCTTCTGATTAGCCAAGGCTTTTGCCAGCGGTTCATTTTTGCTTTTGTTATCCATTCTTGGACTGATATTGTTTCTATTTTGTCTGGATAATAAACTTTGCCTTGATTATTGAACTCAAGTCTGGAACCTGACTCTGTGCACCCAGAGGAGGACCCTAAGCCTCAACGTTACACTTTACATCATCAGTATGAGTGTGAGCTAGCTCACAGCTTTTTCGCCTCCCGCTCACACATTTTTTGCCTTAGATCAGGAAGGGAGGGCTCCAGAGCAAACTAACTGATGCAGCAGCCAAATTGCTCGCTCACAACTTTAAAATGCCAGGAGCTCACAAAATAGGATTTTTGCTCAGAAGACTCCGCAGCTTAGAGGGACCATTGGTCCCACCACCGTAATCTAATGCAATCCCTTGCAGCCACTGGCAAGCCTGGAAAAAAGAGTGCCCTTTAATAAGGGCATCCCCACACACCAAAACAAGTGTCCCCCCCCATACGCATCAGGCAAAAGTAATGTCCAGCGTGCCATCTCCATTTCCAGTCGAGTTGCAGGAGGCACAGGAATGCTGAATGTAAAATTATTACCCCATCAGACCTGTTTTGTGCTCAACGATTGGAGACGTGTGTCCCCTCCCGTGCCGAGTTGTGCCCTGAGGTGGCTGAGGTGTTTACCTTCCATGTGTTGCAATAAAACATGTAAAAACAAAGACCTACACTAGCCACAGATAAGTACAAGTCCCCTTTTTAAAAAATCACCTTCAAACCAAAAAACTACCCAGCTTGAGGGTCTTGTGTGAGCATCCTGATTGAAGGCTGAGAGACACCAAACCGCAACTCACCTCCCACTTGTTTTGTCTGCTGGGGAAGTTATGTGACCCTGGGCAGGCAAGCCATTTCTCACCATGGCCCAGGTGTCTCCGGAGGGAAGATGAATCATCTGGCCCAGAAGACCTCGCCAAACGCCTTGTTGTCTGTGCTGCAGCGTGGGAGTTCAGACACCAGGCACAGTCTCACCCCCAAGCCCTTTGTTGCTTTTTATGATTTAACAAATGAAAAGGGAGGCTTTTGTTGTTGTTCAGTCGCACAGTCGAGTCCGACTCTTCGCGACCCCATGGACAAGATCATGCCAGGCCCTCCTGTCTTCCGCTGTCCTCTGAAGTTTGCTCAATTTCATGTTCATTGCATCTATGACACTGTCTAACCATCTCATCCTTTGCCGTCCCCGTCTTCTTTGACCTTCACTCT
>NW_015176465.1:526707-593524 GCF_001447785.1 Gekko japonicus | reverse complement strand
AGGAATGCTGTCTCAGATAGGAGTTCCAGTCGTGCGAAAAACAGGTGGTATTTGGGCTTATTTTCAGGATATCCCCACCACCACCAAGACAAGAACAAATAGATAATCTTATATCTTTTTCCCATTGTAGGACAATGCTGTCTTCCCAGGGTTGCCAACTCCAGGTTGAGAAATTCCTGGATATTTGGGGGGAGGAGCCGGTGGAGGGCAGTGTCTGGGGAAGGGTCTGAATGGGGTTTAATTCCATCGAGTCCACACTCCAAAGTGGCCATTTTCTCCAAGGAGGAGGAGGAGGAGGAGGAGAAGGAGATTGGATTTCTACCCTTCCCTACCCAAAGGTGTCTCAGAGCGGCTTACAAACTCCTTTCCCTTCCCCTCCCCACAACAGACACCCTGTGAGGTAGGCGGGGCTGAGAGAGCTCTTGATAGAAACTGCTCTTTTTCAAGAACAGCTTTGACAGAACTATGGCTTGCTCAAGGTCATCCAGCAGCTGCGAGTGGAGGAGTGGGGAATCAAACCCGGTTCTTCCAGATTAGAGTCCGCGCTCCTAACCACTATGCCAAACTGGCTCCAAGGGAATCTCCATCTGTATTCAAGAGATCAGTTTTCATTCTGGAGATTGGCAACCTGTGTTGGGGGGAGGATTTGTACTGGGAAAACGATGTCATTGAAATAGCCCAGTTGTTCTTCTGCCCACATATCTCCTTTCCCCGTTTTTACAAGTTCGTTTTACAGTGGGGCTTTCTTTCCTCGGAAAACGATCCTCAGGAAGCATTTCATGATTATCCTCAATTCTGTATTCCACTAGTAATTAAATAATTAGTTAGAATAAAATTTAGATTTAGACAAACAAGACCATATTAAGGCTTTTGTAATGATTCAAGGCTCCGGTCACACGGGCTGGAAAATGCGGGGGGAAGCGTGGCTGTTTGCCCCGGAGCAAAATAACGTGCGGCTGCGCGATCAGACATCCGGTTGAGGTCCCATCGAGGTCCTGTAGCTAGGGGGGAGGTGCCGATCACACCACAGGCAAAGAAGCGGGGAGGGGCGGCAAACGGGGTTGTGTTTTTTTAAAAAAACTTAAATGTGCGCATGCTCCGTTGGGTGCTTGTGCGCATCCCATGGAGACTTGGGGGGGAACCTTTTTGCGAGGGGACATGGGCGGGCGCCGAATGCCACCGGAAACGCGATCAGATGCCCACCCTTGCCCCGTGGTTTCCGGAAACTAGTACCTCGGAGGTACTAGTTTTTTTACCCCGCATCTTCGGCGGGAAGCCTCAGGTGAGCCACGGGAGCTCTACGCTTCCCAGATGTGGTGGTGTGATCGCACCCAGAAAATCCGCCTATCTTCCGTCTCTGTAGCGTGGCTAATGCTCCGTGTGACCGCAGCCCAATTTTAGCATAGAAGCTCATTCAATTGTTAAAATGTAATTTCTTTAATCATGAATAGATTACTGCTGCCTTTATGAAAATTCTTGTTCATTCTTTAAAGAGAGAACCTATCCCAAAATTCCGTAATATTGATGTTTTAATAATGTCTGCTTCTATATCTGAAATCTGTAATATATTTGGTAATCCATCTGATCTTGTTGTACGTAACAACCCATAGTATTTGACCAACCTGATGAATTATATTTTCCCCTACCCCTTTTTCCCTTTTGTACCCCACCTTTTTTCTGAGAAAATATTTTTTTAAAGAAGCATTTCATGATATATAAATTTTGAGAGGACAGAACATATTATCATTGTAGAATGGATAATCGAAGAGCATCCTCTCTTGTGGATGAGAGATTCTCTGTGTGAATATCTTAATAAAACCAGCATGAAACCAGTGATTATAGTGTGCACATGCGGAATTACAAGAAGTATTTCAGAAAACATTTTAAAAACATGTTGAAAGTGGGACCTGACAAACATACCAAAGTTCTGAACCAAAAATGTTGCCTCTTCCAGTGGTGTCGTGGAGGCCAGTGTGTGAAATACGGTGATGAAGGGCCCAGGCCAACCCACGGACAATGGTCAGAGTGGTCCAAGTGGTCATCTTGTTCCAGAACCTGTGGAGGAGGCATCTCTCACCGAGAGCGAAACTGCACCAATCCGAGGTGACTGAGGATTTCTTGTTGCAAACCTGAAAGTTTTTCTTCTTATATTGTTTTATGTCATGTTGCAAAGGCATCTGGATCCCGTTTTGAGAAAGGCAGTGTATAAATATTTTTAAGGAAGAAGAATAGTAGGAGAAGAGAAGGTTGTGAAGGTTGCCAGGCTGGCGTTTTTCCAACTGCACCAGGTTTAGCAAATGGCTCCCCGCCTGTCTCACCCTGACCTAACCACAGTAATCCATGCAACGGTCACCTCTAGGATAGACTACTGAAAGTCAGTCTATGTGGGCCTTCCCTTGAGGTTGACCTGGAAGCTCCAACTGGTCCAGAATGCAACCACATGGGTCCTCACTGGGACCCCTTGGGCGGCACACATCCAAATGGTGCTGCGCAAACTGCACTGGCTACCAGTGAAGCACTGGATCAAGTTCGAGGTGCTGTTTTTTACCTTTAAGACCCTTAGCAGTCAGGGACCCACTTACCTTCAGGACCACCTCTCTCAGTATGCCCCCAGCAGAGCATTATGCTCCAGCAGTAAAAACCTCCTGGTGCTCCCCGGCCCGAGAGAGATCCTTTTTAATCCTGGTCCCCACCTGGTGGAACTTTCTGCTGGAGAGAACATCTGTGCCCTGCGGGATCGATTACCTGTTCCACAGGGCTTGTAAGGATATTATAGCTTTGGAAAAAGTGCAGAAAAGGGCAACTCGAATGATAAAAGGGTTGGAACACTTTCCCTATGAGGAAAAGTTAAAGCGCTTAGGGCTTTTTAGCTTGGAGAAACAACGACTGAGGGGAGACATGATTGAGGTTTATAAGATTATGCATGGGATAGAGCAGGTAGAGAAAGAGATACTTTTCTCCCTTTCTCACAATACAAGAACTCGTGGGCACTCCATGAAATTGCTGAGCGGTCGGGTTAGAACGGATAAAAGGAAGTCCTTCTTCACCCAAAGAGTGATTAACACATGGAATCCACTGCCACAGGAAGGGGTGGGAGCTACAAGCATGGACGGCTTCAAAAGGGAATTAGATAAGCATATGGAACAGAGGTCCATCAGTGGCTATTAGCCACAAGGTATAGATAGGGACTCTGGGGCAAGTGATGCTCTGTCTTCTTGGTGCTTGGGGGGGGGGGTGTCAACAGTGGGAGGGCTTCTAATGTCCTGGCCCCACTGGTGGACCTCCTGATGGCACCTGGTATTTCTGGCCACCGTGTGACACAGAGTGTTGGACTGGATGGGCCTTTGGCCTGATCCAACATTGCCGTCTCTTATGTTCTTATGAATCAGCGGGCAGGTGGGGAGAGGCGCACGCAGGAGGGGAGAGGGCTCCGAAGGCCTCTCCCTGCCCATCCACATCAACAGGCAGGTGGGGAGAGGCGCGGGGGGGACAGGGAGGGCTCTGAAGGCCTCTTCCTGCCCGTCCGCATCGTCAGGCGGGTGGGGAGAGGCGTGTGGGGGAGCAGGGATGGCTCCGAAGGCTTCTCCCTGCCCGTCCACATCAGCAGGTGGGTGGGGAGAGGCGCGAGGGGAGACTTACCTTGCTGCTGGGAGTTGGGGGTGGGGCTGGCAGGGCTCCTTTCTGCCAGAGCACTGCTCCGGTGCGCTCCGGCAGAAAATGACCCCTGGTCATAATCCTCAGAATTCTGGCTTTTCTTTCTGCACTGAGAACTTCAGCCCCACCAGAAAAAAAAATTGCCCTACAATCCACAAAATCCTGGCTATGGGCCTGTGACTTAGAAAGCAGAAATTCTGGAACAAGGATGTTGAGAAAGCAAGAGGTATTCTAATAAGAGCTCTCTCAGATAGAGATGTTCTGTGAGTTATTGAAATGCAGACAGCAAAGGCAGCCTGGATTGAATTGGAAAGGCTTTACATTAATTCTGTTGGCAGAGTTTAAATATGCAAAGGAAATGGAGCACTGACTGTTTAGAGAAAAATAAGTAGGTTTATTAAAGAAGAACAAACTGTTATAGAACATAGAAGAGAAAGAGAGCCCGAACTGTCTATCTAACTGCTGTGAGGGGAACAACAACAAGAAGGAAGCTCTACAGGAGCAGGAAGTCTCCAGGAGAGCTGATCACCAGACAGCAAGAACATAATTTGAAATAGCTAATCTAGCTATGCCAACTGCTAGTCCTTCAGCTCTGTAGGGTGATCTTCTGATCTTCTTCATAAGGCTACACTATTGACCTTGTGTATTCTAACACCCCTTCTCAAGGTCTGTTGTGCTAGTCCACAAGATTCATTCTTCTTCATAGAATCTGAATTATTTCACGTGGAAGTGGTTTGGTAAGGACATCTACAATCGTATTTTCAGTGGAACGATGTTTTAGTTCAACAGTTCCTTCTTTTAGAAAATCCACCTGTGTATCATCTCCCTTTTGGGAGGAGATTCTGAAATATCCCTTTTTGATCCTTGATTGGAGATTTAATCTCTTCCTCTGCTGTCTTCCTTCATTTTTCTGCTCGTTCAGTGTTCATTTTATGTCTTCCCACATAGAGGGTTAAGGCTCAGTCTTTGTTTTGGTCATGTGTGAGAATTTTCTTGGTGGTACACCTTTGTTTGTTCTAGTTGATTGTCTGATCTGTTGTCCTGCATCCCCTTTTGGTTCCTGAGGTTCTCCTGGTGTATCATCTCCACAATCCATAGTGCTTAGAAGTGCTTCTTCTGGCTCTTGTACTTTATTTTGTTCCATCAGTATAGATTCAATTATGTCTACATTTTCTTTTTTGTCTATGGAGACTTCATTGCAAATTTTTGTGGTATGTGTTTTTGGATCAAGAATTCTATATCCCATACATCCTAAGGTGTATCCAATGAAAATGCCTTGCTCAGTTCTTAAATCTAGCTTGGACCACTTTTCTTTGGGAATGTGGGCAAAGGCTTTTGATCCAAACACTCTGAGATGCATCATGCTAGGTTTTTGTCCATACCATAGTTCATATGGCATGCGTTTGGTATCTTTTGTTGTAGATAAGTGGCTGTGTAAATGGCATCACCCCAGTACATCTCTGGTAGATCCACGTCTGTCAACATGCATCTACAAATTTCAATCAAAGATCAGTTCTTTCTTTCAGCTGCACCATGTTGTTCTGGGGAGTATGGAGTAGTGAGTTAGTGATCTATACCTTGATTGGCCAAATACCTTTTTCTGTCATGTTCAGTGTATTCTTCTCCATTGTCAGTTCTGATTGCAAGCAGTTTCCTCTGGAACCTGTTACTAACCATGGCAGCATAAACTTTGAGTTTATCAAATACCTCATTCTTCTCCCTGATCAAGTAGGTAACTATATATTTGGAAAAATTGTCAATAAAAGTTAAGATGTACTTGTTTCCCTTAGGGCTTGCTGTTCTCAGTGGACCACAAACATTGATGTGAAGTTCTAGAGGGTGCTTTGTTTGGCTTGGTTCGTGATGTTTGCTAAAACTTGGTCTTGTCCCTTTTGCTTGAATGCAATACATGCAGCCCTTTTCAATTGTATATTTATTTATTTGTATGCCTTTTTAAAGTTTTGGTTCTCTAGCATTGTTATCTCTGTGGCCTAATCTCCAGGGGCACACCCAGGAGCATTTCTTATGGTTGCAGCTCATGGTCAAGTTTGCATTTTACATGCATATGTCTAAAGCATACAAGTCTTCATGCACTCTGCCTGTTGCAATGAGTTCTCCATTTTGTTTAATCAGACATTTATCCCCAAATGAAGTTACCATTCCTCTTTTTGTAAGAACTATCATTGAGATTAAATTATTTACTAGTTGTGGTACATATAAACAGTTCTCAACAAGGAATTCTCTGATCTGTTGATTTGGGAGGCTGCACTCAGTGGTTCCAGATCTTCCCCTTTCTGCCACAACAGACCTTCCATCAGCCGCACTCAGTGTTTCCTTTCTTTCTTCCTTTAAAGTTTCAACGAATTCCCTGTGTCCACTCATGTGCATTGTGTTATTTTTGGTTGCACCTTTGGTTAATATGAAGTACTTCTTTAGGGGTGGTTGTTTCAAATTCTCCCTTTTAATTTGTTTTGGAGGGGCACCTTTCTGTTTGAAAACATTGCAGTCCTTTTTAATATGACCTTGTCTTCCACATGAGTAACAAGTTAGTTTACTTTCCTAATCTCTCATATGTAAAAGAGTCTTCATGTGAGATGTTCCACATGCCTCCCCAGTCTTTGGGTCCATGGTCTGTCACTCATGAGGGGGGCCAGTCCCCTAGCTGCATTGCCTCCCTCCATTGTCTTTGTCCTGCTCAGAGACCCACTGGTTGGCTTCTCACCCTCAGTCTCTGGGGAGCTGCCAGCCAGAATGGAAGCTCTGGTGGCTGGACACCTCCGAGCCCCACCACCTTGCCACCCACCCTATGCCCACACGAAGCCCGCTGGCCCACGCACTGCTCCAGCCAGCCCTGATGCTGCCAGTGCTCAGCCGGCCACGGATGCTATACTGACCCCTTTCCCCGCCCCTTGAGCCGGCGGTCTCGCTGGCGGGCTGGCAGCGTAACCCTGCCCCTCATTCCCCTCATGGGTGGCCTGTGGCCAAGCTGCCATGCCGGGGGGAGGACCCTCATGCCACTGACGGTCCTCCTGCTATGCCACCCTCCCAGCCCAGGACCACTGCACGTGGCCGGCCTGCAAGCCAGCAGCCACCACTGGGCTGCCAAGCCGTCCGGAGGATGCTGCCCATGCCGGGACACTGCCATGGCCCATTCCACTGCCCCGGGGTCTCGGCGGCACGTCCACGCCATGGGCGTGTAGAGGTTCTGTGTCCTTCTAGCATTTGTTGTCTTGGTCCCACAACGGGCCTTGCTCCTAGTTCATGTATAAATCCATTTGGTCAGGATTGTGTTCAGTCTTTCTGTTAGGCTCCTCAAACTGTTTGTGTTTTAATGCCTTCTCCAGTTCATTAATTACATTTGAAGAGAGGTTTCCTTTTGATTCTATCTGGCATACAATATTTTCACAACTCTTGGGTAGACTAACCAAAATCCAAACCAACCAAGTCCTTATCTGCAATTTATTTGCCAGCTTCTCACTGGGTGACCTTCAAGGAACTCACCATCACACACATACGGACATAATGTGTCTCATGGGCCTGTTGAGAGGCTAAAATATTCTTGGATGATGGGCAGGATACAGACAATGATAAATAACTTTTTTAATGCTTGAAGAAGGGGGAAAATTTAGCACAAATATAATCCAAAAATAACTTGATTCAGATGAAGGTTATTGCAAAATTTTAGTTATACAAGCAGGGGACCCGCAAGGATTTGCAGGGGGCATCTCATTTCCCTCCCCCATTATTTCTTCTTTCCCTTCCCAGAAAACCCCCATAGCCTCACCCCTTTTCTTGCTTCCTTCCAGCAACAGGAGCTGGTGTTGTAAGAAGGTGAAAGGCTGAACTGTAGGTTTAAAAAGTCTGAACCTCAACTCTGCCATAAAGAACACATCCCCTTATCTGTAAAACATGTTTAATACCTTTTAAGGTTGTTATAAGCGTTACAAAAAGATAATTATGGGAAGCATTTTATACACTGAAGTATTATATTGAGTAGTTGCTGTAGATTTTCTGGGTTGTGTGGCTGTGGTCTTGGACCACAGCTACACAGCCCAGAAAATCAACAGCAACTAGTGAACTCCAGCCGTGAAAGCCTTCGACAACATATTATATTAAGATTAACAATTATTATTTAAAAATATGACATACTGCTGCTAACAGTCCCAAGTGGTACAATCCAGAATTCTGCCACCTTATTTTACATAGCATGGTTTGTTCATACAAGGGGATAGTGTGGTAAAAATCTGAAGCAATAGAATGGACTATACCACATAGAACTGCGCACATAGAAGCTGCCATTTTTTTAATGCTGTCCTGCATAGGATGTTCTGTACAAGCAGAAAACCAGCTTTTCAGGGAAAGAAGGCGTAACAGGGCTAGTGCTAGTTTTCTTGTTGTTGAGAAGGGTATTTTTCTCTCTCTGTGTGTGTGTGTGTTTTACATAGAGGATTATTCACCAAGTTCACTCTCACACTCCATATCCACCTCATCCTGCCACATGGGAAGGCCAGAATATACAAGGAAGGGAGGGACAGGTGACTTTGAAAGAAGCAGGGGTCTTTTGGGGCCGGAGTGTACCGGAGCGCCGCTCCGGCAGCCCAGGAGAGCTCGCGAATGGCGGCGGCAAGACCCGCCCCTAGCTTGCCACGTTTCAGCTTGGGGAGGCCGGAGAGCCTCATCACCGCATCACCTGGGCCGACACAGGAGCGCTGCGGCTCGGGGATGGCCGGAGAGCCTCATTGCTGTGTACCCCGGGCCAGCGCAGGAGTGCTGCAACTCGGGGGACAGCAGGAGAGCCCCGCCGCCAGCTTCCCCAGCCCCCACCAAAGTGGTAAGTAAGGGATTTGCAGGGTTGGGGGTGGCAGGGGCTTTATGGGGGTGGTGGGAGAGCCTCCCTCCCTCTCTCTCTTTGCCATCTTTCCCACCTTTCCTTTTCTTTCCCTGCTTTTTTTCTCTCTTTCCCTTCTCTTGCTTCCTTCCTTCCTCTCATTTCCTCCTTTCCTTCTCTATTTCTTTCATTCCCTCTTTTCCTTCTCTCCTTTTCCTCTTTCCATCCTTCTTTCCTTCTCTCTCTTTCTTTCCCTCCTTCTCTTCTTCTTTCTCTCCCTCTTTCCTTCCTTCTTTCTTTCTCTCTACTCTCTCTCTTTCCTTCCCTCTTCCCTTGTTCTGTGGCCCAACTCTAGTGAGAAGGGGTTTAAACTTTAAACCCCTTCTCTCTTCGCTCCCCCCCGCCAGCTGGAGAAAGGAAGGGGAGGCTTTTGAAGATGATTCTCCCCCTTTTGCTTCCCCTTCCGACATCACTTCCCGTGATGGCAGGGGGCATGGCATATGCTAATAGCCTAGTACCTCATTAGCACACCATATGCTAATGAGCTCCTGCAGCTCTTTTTCTACAAAAAGACCCCTGGAAAGGAGTGTTTAAGATTATCTGTATTGCGGTTGGCAGGTCTTGTCTCCATTCTCCAGTTGGCTGCTATATTAAGTTAGGTAAAGAATTTTCTCCATGTCATCTGACCAGTTTTGCCACTGCAAGGAATTGTAGGTGCTGAACAGACGCTCATTAATGGTAGGGGAAGCCTGGTAGCCAGTGGATGTCTGCTCACCGGGGGGTAAATAGGATATAATGTGGAATGCATAATCGCCATTCCCCAAGCTTATCATTTGACCTTTCTTTGGCACAAAGAGAAATATTTTTCAGACACTTCATGTGCTCTCCACCATGAGTCATGAAGCATATTTAGCATAGCAATGTACACATCCTTGGTGGAAAGTGCCATCAAGTTGCAGCTGTTTTATGGTAACCTTATAATTTTCAAGGCAAGAGGCATTCAGAGGTGGTTTGCCATTGCCTGGCTCTGCACAACAACCTTGGTCTTCCTTCGTGGTCTCCCAGTCAAGGGCTAACCAGGGCTGACCCTGCTCAGCTTCAGATTAATTTAGCCAGGGCTATCCAGGTCAATGTGTACACTTCCTTAAATGTTATTGAAATAGCTTTGGGGGCTCTCCAAGGCCTGGCATAATGACATTTTTGGAGTTCAGCCTCTGTCTATAAGTTTGAACTCTTACCTTCCATTCCAATGTATTTGAAAAAGTGTGCCTGCACACAAAAGCTCATACCTTGAATAAACCTTTTTTGGTCTTAAAGGTGCCACTCTGGACTCTAAATTTTTTCTACATCGTCTAACTTGTAAAGCTCTTTTGTACCCCTTCATGCATTTGTTCTACTGCTTCCAACCAACACGGCTGACCACCTGGAATTAATTTAGAAGATGGTGAGCTTTCACAAGGGGTAGGGGGCTTATCAAATTTGCAGATGACATGACGCTGGGTGGGATTGCTAATTCTGAAGAAGACAGAGTCAGGATTCAAAATGATCTAGATAGGCTGGAACAGTGGGCTGAGACAAATAAAATGAATTTCAATAGGGAGAAGTGCAAAGTCCTACACTTAGGTACAAAAAATCAAAGGCGTAGATATAGAATGGGATGGACTTGGCTTGACAGCAGCACATGTGAAAGGGATCTGGGTGTTCTGGTTGATCGCAAGCTAAACATGAGCCTGCAGTGTGAAGTGTTTGTGAAGAAAGCGAATGCAATCTTAGGATGCATTCACAGAAGTATTCTGTCCAAATCACGGGAACAGCGTTCAAGCGCTACTTCTGCTTCCTGCCATTTTCAGAAATCCACATGTGCCCTGCACTAATTTTTTTAGGTACATTGGGTCCAAATGAGACATGCCATAATGGTCCATTCCCCCACCAAGATGAAGGGAATATTTCACATAGTTTTGTGTGTGAAACAGGATAGACAGTAATGTGAAACGGAAGTGATTGTTTAACGCATTGATGTGCATAAAGTCCACAGCAAGTTAAATGAATGATTTGTGGCTCTTTTGTTCAGACTTAAACGACCTGTAAATGTATATTTGGGAGGCTGGGGAAGGGTGGACTACTTATTATTTCAGGTTTTGATACCAGGCACAGACTAAGGCTGTTGTCACAGGGCAGGGCTAGCATGGTCTGCCCCCCCCCCCTCAAATTTCTCCATTAGTTTTTAATGGAGATGTTAGATCAGACATCCCATCCTTAACCCACACTCACCCCATGAAGGACTGATCAGATGGCAGCTGCAGAGTGGGAGCTTTTCTTTATTATTTGTCCTTTGACCATGTGCATAAGCGCTCACAGGAAGTATCGCTTCAAACTCCTGGGATTGCAGGATGAGGCTGCTGGGATTTGTAGTGTGGCTGTGAGGGAAGTGTTTTTTAAACTGTGCTTTTGAAAAATTAAACGTTTCAAAAGTTTTGGGGGGGGGAGAGAATAGAGAAGCCTCATCCTGTGTCCTGTGTGCTGATGTTTTTATTTAAAAGTTTGGACACGCTCCCACAGCCTTTGGCCCGCTGACCTGTCACTCACAAGGTCCCTCCATCCATTGGTGGCTGCATTACCTGCATCCCGTCCACAGGCGCAGTACACGCCAAAAATCGAGTCAGAACAGAACTTCACTTCAGCAGAGAGGATGCCTCGCTCGGCCGGGGCCCTGCCTTCTAGCTTCCTCCTCCCCCGGCCCGGCGGCTCTTCATGGCTCCACACCGCTCAGGCTCGCCTTGACTGCCTGCTTCTCCAGCCCCCACAGGCTCTGGTGCTCCTGGAGGCGGGCCTGTCCCTCGCCGCCGTTTTCCTGCCACAGCCGCCGTCTTCCCACCACTGCTCCGTTGGCGTATGACGGCCTTGTGGACCCCAGTCGGCTTCTTCCCCTCCTGCTTCCCCTGGTCCACTGCCACTGGATCTGGGGGGGAGGGGGTGGCATGGCGGGGGGGCCCTGTGTGCGGCTGCAGAGGGACCTGTTTCTAGAGCTCATTGCTTTCCTTTTGCAACAGGCTTTGCTCCTAGTATGTGTGTGTATTTAAAAGTAATAAAAACATTGCACTTCCGTTTCTGAAACCCTTCTCGTAGAGCTTTTCTTTCCTACCAGGTTCGTAGGGCTTGTTCTCCTAGGTCTAGGGCTGCCAACCTCCAGGTGGGGCCTGGAGAGCTCCCAAAATTACAACGGACCTCCAGACCACAGAGATCAGTTTCCCTGGACATAATGGCGGCTTTGGAGGGTGGACTATATGATGTTCTATTTGTTAATGTACTTGTACTTTGAAATTATAGTGTTGGAATTATTAATAGAGAATAATCTGTTAGCTGTTTAAAAATTACGTTTTTTAAAGTAAAATATGCTGGCAAAACCCCTAAAACTTTGTGCATGCTCCAAAGCACATGCAGAGCACTCTGCACCCTGGGGTTGCCCCTTTCTCTTCAGTGGTGCAATGTAATTACAAGCAGAGGAAGGGGAGATGTTAAGGGGGGGGCACCTATGTGAACCTTCATTTGATACTAGTTTAATAAGTATAACCAGGGCTTTTTTCTCTGGAAAAAGAGTTGCTGGAACTCTCAAGAGGGAAATCAAGGAGAAGCACACGGGATTCTTTGAAACAATATTATTTTCATGCACTATGGACTTGCCTCGACTTTAAAGCAATTTCCAAACTTTAGACATGTCACCAGCTTCCTTGGTTCTTTAGCAGGTCCTGCTTTTCATGCCTAACACTGAATGATGAGCTTGAAGCAGCCATGTTTTAACATACTTTGTTGGATGAAAGACTGTTAAGGGAGGTCCAACAATTTTATAAACAATAAAGATGTTATGGTTTCGACTGACAAGGAGGACCTTTCTGGAGTGACAATCAGGTTCATCTGGGAGAATCCCCTTTCGCACTCACAGGTAAAGGTCCCCTTGCTCGAAAGCCAGTCGAGTCCGACTCTAGGGTTGCGGTGCTCATCTCCGTTTCAAAGCCGAAGAGCCAGCGCTGTCCGAAGACGTTTCCGTGGTCATGTGGCCGGCATGACTAAACACCAAGGTTCACGGAACGCTGTTCCCTTCCCACCGAAGTGGTACCTATTTATCTACTTGCAATTTCTTGCTTTCGAACTGCTAGGTTGGCAGGAGCTGGAACTGGAGATGGGAGCTCACTCCGTCATGCGGCACACCCGGGTCTCGAATTTTTTCAGGGTTTTTTCCGGGCCTTCACATCTCTAGGTAGAGCCTATGGAGGAAATGTCTGCTATGACATTATACCTGTCTGGGGTCCCTTCCCTCCTCAAACTCCACTCCCCCAGGCTGCACCTCTCAAACCTCCAGGAATTTCCCAACCTGGAGTTGGCAACCCTTTGCCAGGCCTGGCCTTGAGGAGTTCTCCATCAAAGGCCAAAATAGGGCTGGGAAGGGCCCTGCCCTCCTCCCACTGCCTTTTTACCGAAGCCTGGAATACAGTGGTTGCCTAGCAACAGCCAACCGAGGGAATCTGTTGCTTAAAGCTACAGGAGCTACTTTTTTTTTCATTTTTGGATATTTTTAAGCTACCCAGTGTTGTTGGTTTTTAGACTTCACATTTTCTGTTGTCATGTTTCCCTGTTAACGCCAGTGATGTTTTCTTCAATGCCGTAGACCCTCTCATGGAGGAAAGTTCTGCGAAGGTTCCCCGCGGATGTTGAAACTCTGTAACAATCAGAAGTGCCCGAAAAACAGCATTGGCTTCAGGGCGGCCCAGTGCGCAGAATTCAACAGCAGGCGCTTTAGAGGGTGGAATTACAAATGGAAACCTTACACGCAAGTGGAAGGTAAGCTTACATCTGTGGTTCAGTCCCTGATGTTTAGAACCATGAGCCCCTCTGCGTATACATCTCATAGATGTGTGTGCCTCCGATTGATACTCAAAGGGGTCAACAGAGCCTCCTCAGCAGGGCCCCCCAAGCAGCAGACAACTGTAATGCCTAGGGTGCAGTTGGGAGGGGGCTGGCACTTGAGTTGCCAACCGTCCAGGAGATGGTTGGAGAGCTCCCGGGATAACAGCTGGTCTCCAGGCAACAGAGTTCAGTTCATATGGATAAAATGGCCCCTTTAGAAGGGGGACTCTATGGCAGTATCATTATTGAAGTCCTTGACCCTCCCCAAACCCTGCCCTCTTGAAGCTGTTGGTGGTGAATTCCCTGTGCACATTGGAGCTTTATGGGCCATTGTCTAGTGGCGTAGAAGGGCTGTTGTACAAATGCTAAGGATCAAACTATATAGAGGAAGAAGAGGAGGAGGAGACTGGATTTATACCCCATGGCCCTTCCCTATCCAAAGGAGTCTCAAAGCGGCTTACAAACTCCTTTCCCTCCCCCTCCCCACAACAGGCACCCTGTGAGGCAGGCGGGGCTGAGAGGTCAGCTCTGAGAGAACTTACGACTGACCCAAGGTCACTCCGGCAGCTGCATGTGGAGAAGTGGGGAATCAAACCTGGTCCACAGCAAAGTTCCGTCTAAGCTGTGGGAGTCTTGTGAGCAAAAATCCTACTTTGTGAGCCCCTGGCATTAAAGTTGTCAGCGAGCAATTTGGCTACTGCATAAATTAGTTTGCTCTGGAGCTAAGGCAAAAATGTGTGAGCTGGAGGCTAAAAAACTGTGAGCTAGCTCACACTAACTCAGCTTAGAGGGAACAGTGTACCTTGACCCCTCTCTGCCTCTACCCTTCTTCAATTAAAATAGGTCACCCTTGGTAAGTGTGGGGGGGAACAGGACTGGTACCTATATCACAGAGCTGCTTTCCAAGTTTGTTGACTTGAGTTCGATTTTCTACCAACCACTGATGTCGATTTCCCCCCATCTGTTTTTCTGCTTATTCGATTGCTAATGTGATACAAGGGCTAAAGGAGAACCAGTTTCCACTTGACCATGAAGCTCACTGGGTGACCTTAGGTTGGTCACTGTCTGTCAGCCTAACCTACCTCGCAGGGTTGGTGTGTTGAGAAAATGGAGGGATTATATATGCTGACTGGAGCTCCTTTAAAGGAATGAGGGGAGTGGATTAAAAAAAATAAAAAAGAAAGAAATGGAAAT
Source organism: Gekko japonicus (assembly GCF_001447785.1). Classification (NCBI taxonomy): domain Eukaryota; kingdom Metazoa; phylum Chordata; class Lepidosauria; order Squamata; family Gekkonidae; genus Gekko; species Gekko japonicus. The sequence goes on along the minus strand of NW_015176465.1, from coordinate 578,946 downwards.
CCCAGTTGTGCTATTATGATCCTTATTTATTATTTCTGTTAATTTAGTTTTCAGGCACCCTGCTGAGCACTTGGACTGATTCAAAATACTAGTGCTGCCCCCTCCCTGAAGCTTACAATCTAAATGGGTGCAGGAAGGAATTAATCTACAAGAACATCTACAATCAGACAGAGGAATTTCAGACAGACGATATAATCTGGAAGAGGAATGGTTCCCAAACGGTTTCTGGTGTGCCATTTCAGACAGAACCGTTTTAGAACCGGTTCCCTACCGGAATATATTTGTAATTTCACACACAAACGCTTCTGTCCCGTTTAGGAAACGGGGCTGAAGCATTTTACCTGTCAACCGCTTCCAAGTAGTCTTCAGTTTTAATGTTTGCTTTATGGCGCTATAACGCTATAACACAACAGCATTATATCAACCCCATTGGAATGCCTGGAGTGTTGTGTTATAGCACTATAGCGCTATAGCACTCTAAAGCGAACGTTCCCAAAAAAAAAAAACCCGAAGATCACCCGCATGGGTGAAAAACGGCAAGGAAAAAGCGGTGTAGCCTGAAATGGCAAACCGTTTCAGATCCAGCTCTTTACCAGAAGGGGAAAGCCATGTGTGAAATGGCAGCCCTATACCGGTTTACTCCACGACGGATCAAAAACGGCTTCAAAACAGGTTAAAAAGGGTAATGTGAAATTCCTCGCAGTCTCAAATCCCACTTATTTGAGTGAGAGAAATAAGAACACTCTTAAATTCTAAATTCTTCCATTTAAATTTGCCATATTCAGTGTGGATGCTTTGGGCTGAGTTATGCCTGTTGGAGTATTTCTTATCCCCCATTGAGAAGTATTTTACGATCCTCAAAACCCCCAAATTCCAGCAATCCACTATTTATTCATTGGTTCATTCCTTCCTTCTTTCATTCTGGGCCTCTTCCAGCCAAAGTGAACAACTTCTAAGCTACATTGATTTCAATGGTGAAACTAAGCAACTGCTTTAATCTCTCCCATTTTGCATCAGACCCTTATTTTATATCCTTCCTTTCCAGTATTCAGGGTGGAGTGGTCAGAGTGGTGGATTTGTACCTGGGAGACCCGGGTCTGAAACTGTACTGTGCCATGGAAGCTGCTGGGTGGCCTTGAGCCCGTCACACCCTCTCAGCCTGACCTACGTCACAGGGTTGTTGTGAGAAGGGGAGAATGCTGTAATCCACTTTTGGCCCCCATGGAGAAGAAAGGTAAAAGGTAAAGGTTTTCCTTGCTCGAAAGCCAGTCGAGTCCGACTCTAGGGTTGCGGTGCTCATCTCCGTTTCCAAGCCGAAGAGCCAGCGCTGTCCGAAGACGTCTCCGTGGTCATGTGGCTGGCATGACTAAACACCGAGGTGCACGGAACGCTGTTACCTTCCCACCGAAGTGGTACCTATTTATCTACTTGCAATTTCTTGCTTTCGAACGGCTAGGTTGGCAGGAGCTGGAACCAGAGATGGGAGCTCACTCCCTCATGCGGCACACTCGGGTCTCAAACTGCTGAACTACTGACCTTCCACAGCCTGCAGTTCAGCGTCTGAACCACTTGAGCCACTGCAGCTCCTTCTTGGAGAAGAAAAGCAGGGATTAAATGAAGTAAATAGTCAAGCACCAACTCAGTCTAAAATAATAACACAAATTATCAATAGCGATACATTTATCTGTCTCGATAAGTGTACAACTTTTGGTGAATCAAACAGCAGCAACAAAAAATTGAAGATCCCATAACTTCTCACTAACATTTCGGGTAGGAAAACTCCCTAACCCTTAATCTTCTAGTGGGAATATCATGGACAAAACTAAAGGGACGTTTCTGGTTCTGTTTGCATTTCAGACCAAGACTTGTGCAAGCTCTATTGCATCGCAGAGGGCTTCGACTTCTTCTTTTCTCTGTCCAACAAAGTCAAAGACGGGACACCGTGTTCCGAGGACAGCCATAACGTTTGTATAGACGGGATCTGTGAGGTAATAATCTAAGAAGATACTTTTGTTTTGCAATGAACGTGCGTGCCAGTTTTCTTCATTAGCCAAGTGGGGTGCATTTGTGCTTGTTTCTTGAGGGTGGTGTAATGTCAGGGTGGGACGAGATATTCAAAGAGAGGCGAAAGGAGCAGCCTGCTCAGGGCCAAACAGAGTAACACGGGGCTGCTTTGAGAAAGGGCAGGATTAAAGAAGCGCTTAAAAAATAGATAAACATGTAGGGCCAAGCTGCGTGCAATGGGAACAGCTGTTCATTGGCGAAGGCTTTCATGGCCGGAGTTCATTAGTTGTTGTAGATTTTCCGGGTTGTACGGCCATGGTCTTGGCCTTGTAGGACCTGACGTTTTGCCAGCAGCTGTGACTGGAAACTTCAGAGGTATAACACAGAAAGATGGAGTACTCTCTGTGTCAAGGTGAGAAGAAAAACGGTAGGCAGGTAATTCCGGAGTACATATAAATTACCTGCCTACCATTTTTCTTCTCACCTTGACACAGAGAGTACTCCCAGGCTAAAAACTGTTCGGGGGCAGGGCTCCCTCTGCTGGCCAGCGGGGCAGCAGCAGAGTGGGGGGCCCGAAATTGGGGGGGAAACCCACCCCCATCGGGGGTTAGAAACCCTGTCTGCAGCAGGAGATGCATGATCAGGATCCCCCATCAGCCAGAGAGGCCTCCTCATTGGCCACTCTTGTGGTGCTGAGGCTGGCTAATAATCCAGGATGACTGCTTGATGCTTCATCAGTGAGAGCTATGAAGAGGAGGTGTTCTCCTGTTTAGGGAGTCGATGCGCTCCAGCTAGGGGCGGTGGGCCGAGAGACTGCTTGGAGCTGTCATGCAGCCTGACTTGTGGAGGTTGGGAGCAGTGTTCCCTCTAAGCTGAGTTAGTGTGAGCTTGCTCACAGTTCTTTAGCCTTCGGCTCACACAGTTTTGTCTTAGCTCAGGAAGGAGGGCTCCAGAGCAAACTAATTTATGCAGTGGCCAAATCGCTCGCTCACAACTTCAATGCCGGTAGCTCACCAGGTAGAATTTTTGCTCACAAGACTCCACGGCTTAGAGGGAGCATTGGTTGGGAGTTCGGGGAAACTATGTGAAGGTGACACATGTTGGTGGTGCACTTCATTTCTATGGAGGTATGATAGGGATCTAATATTACGACTAAGGAGCACATTTGCCTTCACTGTGCTGTTCATATATTTGTGAATGAATCAAACTTGACAAAGATCTTGCAAGCCTTCAGTGTTCCAAAAGAAAACAGAACTGTATAGTTGTGCCCCTGGAACTTCTCACCACTTGAAGAAGGGTGGTGGTGACTGGGTAACAATGCAAATAGGACTATCCATTATTTCCCCTAGGTCATTGAGCAGTGCCCCTTTCTGATTTTAATTGTTCCATTTTTAATCCACCTTCTAGAAGGACTTTAGTAGCACAGAGAGGCAGATGGACACTTTGTGGAGAAATGCAAAATGTTTGGGTTAGGAAGAGAGAGACTACGCGAATTCAACAAGACTCCAGGGAATTCAAGATAGTTTCATGTCGAGAACTTAGCATTTCCCTGGGGATACAGTTTATCATAGCTCATCTAAAGAATGGGAAAGTTTGACGGTTTTCCTTTACCTTTTTTAAAAGATGAAGTCATCGCTGTTCTCTAAATGTAGAGCAAGCAGATGGTTATGTGGTCCGTATATTGCAGATGGTCGGCTGTGATTATGTCTTAGGCTCTGGCGCAGTGGAAGACGCTTGCGGAGTGTGCAGAGGAGATAATTCGAGTTGCAGAATCTATAAAGGGCAGCACACGAAATACCATCCCCCAAATCGTAAGTGGTTTAGAACACTTAAAAGTTCCTTCTTCTTTGTTTTTTGAGCCCCCGGAGGGGATTTTTTATTGATTTTTTATCACTACAAATAACTACAACAGAAAAAAGGGGGAGGGGAACTACACATACAGGAGAAAGTAAAGTACCCACTACTATCTCAAAACCCAAGAGAGGAGATCCTCCAACTAGCTTTAATACATCAAATCTTCTCATCGTTATTCTTTTTATGAACCGTGTCAAACCTTTAAAACCTTTTACCCTCAAAGTTTACATTTAACTGCCCAATAACAGTCCCCCCAGTCATCCCCAAGAACCAAAGTTCTCAAAGGCACCAATCAGAGTCCTTCAGCCTTTACTTCTTCTTTTCCCTTCTCTTTCGTAACTTGTAGGGACTTTTCGGGGCCGCTGCCCCCTGCTCAGACAAAGAGTCCTCGCCAGAAGAACCAGTTTCCAGCTCGCCACTGGACCTACTGTCCTTTTCTTTTTTCTCATCCTCTGGCCTTCCCAGCTGTTCCTTTAAGAATTCTTGAGCTTTCAGAAAATAGTCGATCTTTTCCTTCTTCTCTTCAATCTTATTTATTTTTATTTTATTTATTTATTTTAAGCATTTTTACCCCGCCCTCCCCGCACGCGGGCTCAATCTTAAATGTTACGCCTTCTGGAAATAGCCATTTATATCCAATTGAATTTGTTTGGAGAAAAAGCACAAGTTCTTTATATTTCTTTCTGCGTTGTCTTACTTCAAATGGAATATCCTTTAGCATTCTAACAGCATTCTCCTCTGTAGTACATTGAGCAGTCTGTGGATTTAGAAGGATGGCAAGAGAAAGGTCTACAAAATCATGCATGGTGGAGAGAAAGTAATAAGGAGAAAACTTTTCTCCCTCAGCCATAGGACTAGAACTCAGGGTCAGCCTATGAAAGCTATGGCTGGTAGTCAGTTCAAGACTGACTACTTCACACAATGACTGATGAAGGAAGCTCTGACTCTCTGAAACATATACCCTTGAACATCTTCTTGGTCTTTAAGGTGCTACTGGACTTTAACTGTTCTACTTCACACAATGGGTAGTTTCTTGGTGGAACTCACTACCAAGAAGAAGAAGAAGAAGAGGAAAAAGAGGAAGAGGAGGAGGAGGAGGAGGTGGTGGTGGTGGTTGGATTTATACCCCGCCCTTCACTACCCAAAGGTGTCTCAGAGCGGCTCACAAACTCCTTTCCCTTCCCCTCCCAAAAACAAACCACCCTGTGAGGTGGGTGGGGCTGAGAGAACTCTGACACAAACGGCTCTTTTTCAAGGACAGCTGTGCCAGAGCTTGTGACTGACCCAAGGTCCAATCAGCAGGTGCAAGTGGAGGAGTGGGGAATCAAACCCGGTTCTCCCAGATTAGAGTCCGCACACGTAACCACTACACCAAACTGGCTCTAAACTGAGATGTGGGGACGGATGGCCATGGGCTTAGATGGGGCTTAGATGGCTTCAAAAGGGGGGGTTAGACAGATTTTTATAGGTCTGTGGCTGTTTGCCGTGATAGCTGAATTGGGATCTCAGTGGCCCAAGGAATTAGCCCCTGATGCAGGGGAGATGTCCTCAGGAAAGGGCTGCTGCGAGTGCTATCCGGCATGTTCTGAGAAACTACAAAGTACCAAGAGTTTTGTTTGTTTGTTTTGCTGTCAAGATGCAGCTGATTTATGGCAAAAAAAAAAACCCCAACGTTTTCAAGGCAAGAGATATTCAGAGGTTCCGTTCACACGGAGCATTTGCCATGCTAAAGATATGGATGATAGGTGAATTTTCCGGGCACAATCACACCGCAACATCTGGGAAGCGTAGTGCACCCGTGGCTAACCCGTGGCTTCTTGCCGAAGACATGGAATAAAAAACTAGTACATACGATGTTTGAACATTCCTTGGCATTGCCCTTCTTTGGGATTGGAATGTATACTGGCCTTTTCCAATCCTGTGGCCACTGTTGTGTTTTCCAAATTTGCTGGCAAATTGAGTGCAGCACTTTAGCAGCAGCATCTTTTAAGACTTTGAATAGCTCAGCTGGGATACCATCACCTCCACTAGCTTTGTTGTTAGTGATGCTTTCTAAGGCCCATTTAACTTCACATTCCAGGATGTCTGGCTCGAGGTCAGTGATTATACCGTCGTGGTTAGACAGTGTCATAGATGCAACGAACATGAAATTGAGCAAACTTCAGAGGACGGCGGAAGACAGGAGGGCCTGGCGGGATCTGGTCCATGGGGTCGCGAAGAGTCGGACTCGACTGTACGACTGAACAACAACAACATACGATGTGCTAGTTTCCGGAAAACGCGGGGCAAGGGCGGGTGTCTGATCGCGTTTCCGCTGGAATCCCATGGCATCCGGCGCCCGCCCATGTCCCTTCGCAAACCGGATGTTTGTGTTTTTTTTAAGTCTCCACAGGATGCGCACATATGCCCACTGGCACATGCGCACACTGTGGTGAGGGAAAAAAATTCCTGTTTGCCATGGAAGCGGTGCCTAGCGATTGCCAGTGTGATCATGCCGCGCCGCTTCTTTGCCGCACTGCAGGATAGCCGTGTGATCGGCACCTAATGGCATACCCACGGGACCTCCACGGGACATGTGATCAGGCTGCCGTACGTTACTTTGCTCCGGGGCAAACAGCCACGCTTCCCTCCCGCATTTTCCGGCCCGTGTGACCGGGACTAGAGATGCGTTTTCATGGCCTGCCTCTGCGTAGCCACCCTGGACTTCCTTGGTGGCCCCCCATCCAAGTACTAACCAGGGCCAACCCCGCTTAGCTCCCAAGGTCTGGTGAGACCGGGCAAAACCAACTGGCTATTCGTAGAGTCTCCAGTTCAAATCTGCTGTCTGCAATATGGGAATAACTGGCCTACCCTATAGATTACGACCCAAACCTTATCTGTTGAAGAAAAAAAAAAGTCCTGCCTAAGAAGAAAGTTATGCCTAACCAGTCAGAGCTTTAAAACAAGTAAAGTAGATAAGAAATTATTAGCCATTATTAGAAATGGGGTAGTGGGCTACTGATCCAACACAGTTTTCAGTTTCATCAGAAAGCTTTAGTGTCTTTATACAAAGAATTAAAATCCTGGGTTGTCATGGGAATGTCATTTTTCCATTAGAGGTGTTCCAAACTTGAGTGAATTGAGAGAATCCCCAAAAGACACATTTTGCTTATATGTATTAGAGGATATTGTCACCTTGCTTATTTAATATATATGCAGAGTACATCATGCGAAATGCTGGCCTGGATGAATCACAAGTGGGAATTAAGATTGCTGGGAAAAAGATCAACAACCTCAGATATGCAGACGATACCACTCTAATGGCAGAAAGTGAAGAGGACCTTAAGAGCCTCTTGCTCAGGGTAAAAGAGGAGAGCGCAAAAGTGGGCTTGAAGCTCAACATCAAAAAAACTAAGATCATGGAATCCGGCCCCATCACTCCTTGGCAAATAGAAGGGGAAGTCGTGGAAGTAGTGACAGACGTCACGTTCCTGGGATCCCAGATCACCGCAGACTGTGACAGCAGCCACGAAATTAAAAGATGCCTTCTCCTTGGGAGGAAAGCGATGGCGAACCTCAACAGCATGATAAAAAGTAGAGACATCACCCTGCCAACAAACGTCCGCATGGTCAAAGCAATGGTATTCCCAGTAGTCATGTATGGCTGCGAGAGTTGGACTATAAGGAAGGCCGAGCGCCGAAGAATAGATTCTTTTGAACTATGGACAAGACTCTTGAGAGTCCCTTGGACTGCAAGAAGATCAAATCAGTCAATCCTAAAAGAAATCAACCCTGACTGTTCCCTGGAAGGCCAGATAATGAAACTGAAGCTCAAATACTTTGGCCACCAAATGAGAAGGGAGCACTCACTGGAGAAGACCCTGATGCTGGGAAAGATTGAAGGTCAAAGAAGACGGGGACGGCAAAGGATGAGATGGTTAGACAGTGTCATAGATGCAACGAACATGAAATTGAGCCAACTTCAGAGGACGGCGGAAGACAGGAGGGCCTGGTGGGAGCTGGTCCATGGGGTCGCGAAGAGTCGGACTTGACTGTGCGACTGAACAACAACAATTAGAGGATAAAGTGGTTTGCTAGAGACTTTTAGCCTCTCTTCCCTGAAAATACATTTGCTCTGGGAATGTCAGCATGCGGGACTTTTCTTCGGAGGCCTATCCCACTCGGCCCTGTGATCGTGGAGGTGATTCGAATAAAAAATTGGCAATAGAGACCCATTTTCTCCCAATGCGTTCACACCCGTTCCTGCCTTCCATTCCCACACCCCTGCAGAGTCAGTAAAGGGGGAAGGAAGAAGAGCCTCTTACACAGCTGTAAAGAGTTGGAGGAACAGGAGCCGAGGGAGAGAGAAGGAAAATTCTCAGACAAGGAAAAACTGAGAACTTCCGTGCTGGAAAACTAATGTCTGAGGTGTGTGGGCGTCTGATGACAGAACTCAAGGAGGGGACTGCAGAGATGAAGACAAAGGACAGAGGGAAATCTGTGACCCTCGGGGTTACACAGATGATGAGGGAAAGGACGAAGATTGATGTCGCCCAACATTCATATAGGGAGAAGAAACATCATTTCCTGGAGGTTCACTAAAGTGTTTTAAGGTGTAATAGGCAAAGGGTGTTCCTTTTGTCTCTCAGTGCTTAATGTTTACAAATGTAACATTTGGTGTTTCAGAGGATTTATAACATTGAAATTTGTGTGGGACTGTGTGTGTGGTCCTTCCCGCCCCCACCTACCCCATACTTCTCATTTCACATGCCCATTCGACCCGTAATAATAGTTCAGCATTATCGACTTCCAACACCAGCTACCGTGGGTATGAGTACGCTCTTAAACTCATTCTCAGGAACCTGATTAAGCCCTAGTAAGATGTAAGCAGTGTTCCCTCTAAGCTGAGTTAGTGTGAGCTAGCTCAAAGTTTTTTAGCCTCCAGCTCACACATTTTTGCCTTAGCTCAGGAAGGATGGCTCCAGAGCAAACTAATGTATGCAGTAGCCAAATCACCTGCTCAGAACTTGAATGCCATTAGCTCACAAAGTAGAATGTTTGCTCACAGGACTTAGAGGAAACATTGGATGTAAGTAAGAGGTAATCAAGTGATGAGAACCGTAGTAAATTAAGAACAAACAACGGCAAGACTATGGTCGGCTCTGCCAGAGTCCAGAGAAATTCTGCAGGCCAACTGGATTCAAGTCCAGGAGCATCAAAGAGACTAACAAGATTGTAGTGGTACAAGAAGAAAAAGAAGAAGAAGAGTTTGGACTTATGCCCCGCCCTTCACTTGGAGTCTCAGAGCACCTTACAATCTCCTTCCCTTCCTCTCCTCGCAACAGACACCCTGTGAGGTAGGTGGGGCTGAGAGAGCTCTTTCGAGGACTGCTCTTGAGAGAACAGCTGTGCGAGAACTTGTGACTGACTGAAGGTCACACCAGCAGCTGTATGTGGAGGAGTGGGGAATCAAACCCAGTTTTCCAAACTAAAGTCTGCCACTCTAAGTCAGCCCTAGGGAGGTCCACTGTTCTGAACTTGTGAATGAACGTGAGTTCAGCAATCTGTGTTGTGCTCTCCCCTTGAGGCTCCTCTGTTTGAGGACTGCCACTCTTAGGGCAGCGGTGGAATGACCTGGAAGATTAAAATGTTCTCCCACTGGTTTTGTTTGTTTTTTCCTAATGTCAGATTTATGTCCATTTATTATTCTTTTGAGTAGGCACTGACCTGTTTGTCCAGTATAGAGAGTTGGGAGGGCATTGGTGACATTTGATGGTATATATAACACTGGAAGAATGAACCTGAGATGGTATGGCTGCTGCTGTTAGGTCCAGTGATTGTGTCGTCAGAGTGGATATGGGGACAGAGTTGGCATCCTGGTTTGTTGCAGGCCCTGGCCCCAGTAAGCTTGCCAAGTCCCCCCGGGGGGCGGGGAAACCCCTGCCCAAAGGCCCGTTACCCACCGCTGGTGGATCGGGCCCCGGGGGGAACCCCACCCCCAAAGCACGTGACGTGCCCAGCGTCACCACGTCACCCAGAAGCGACGCAGTTGCGTCGGGCGCGTTGGGGGCGGGCAACGGTCATTCGAGGGAAAACTCTATGGTTTTCCCTCAGATGATTATGGCCCCGCCCCTGGCATGCCCGACGTGGTTGCGTCACTTCCGGGCAATGTGCACGTCAGGGTGGAGTTCCCCCCGGGGCCCGATCCGCCGCCGGCGGAGAACGGGCCTCTGGGGCGGGGGTTTCCCCGCCCACCAGGGGGACATGGCAAGCCTACAAGGCCCTAAAAGGTGGGGGGGACCCACAGACAAGGCAGAGGCCTCTGTCTGTTCAGTTTGGGAGGCAGTCTGTGGGCCTGTGTGCAGAGTCAATATAACTTTGTCAATTAACCAAAAGAAACTGACCCAAACAAAATGGCCTGATGAGGACAGCATATGCCGTGGAAGAGACAGGATCTCTTGAGGGTCACTCAAGGGAAGGACAAGGGAAGGAGGGAACAGTCGACTCCAAGTGATGGGAATATCCCAAATCTTGGAGACAGACAGGAATTTTGAGGAGTCGAGTGGAATTTTAAGCCTTGGGCGGGTTCTGCAGAGGATGTGGTATAAATCTTTTAAATAAATCCGTTTCTGAATTCCTTGCAGAGCCACACCTTGCAGCCCTCCTCAGTGATCAGAAAACTCTCCCTGCCTCAGTTCAGGATTTGCTTTCTCAGACAATAATGGGGGGGGGAGTAAGTCCCCTGCAACTTTCAGCGAGGGCTCTCTTCCCAGCCTGAACCTCCTCTTGTGGCCTGGCCTGCTCCAAGTGCTCCCCGCAATTAACCCTAGTTTTTATTCAAATCCTTTTGCCTTTGCTGAGCAGAGTGGAAGGAATCACAGACCGGTAGTCATGTATGGCTGCGAGAGTTGGACCAGAAGAAAGGCCGAGCGCCGAAGAATAGATTCTTTTGAACGATGGTGCTGGAGAAGACTCTTGAGAGTCCCTTGGACTGCAAGGAGATCAAATCAGTCAATCCTAAAAGAAATCAACCCTGACTGTTCCCTGGAAGGCCAGATACTGAAACTGAAGCTCAAATACTTTGGCCACCCAATGAGAAGGGAGCACTCACTGGAGAAGACCCTGATGCTGGGAAAAATTGAAGGTCAAAGAGGATGGGGACGGCAAAGGATGAGATGGTTAGGCAGTGTCATAGATGCAATGAACATGAAGTTGAGCCAACTTCAGAGGACGGCGGAAGACCGGAAGGCCTGGCGGGATCTGGTCCGTGGGGTCGCAAAGAGTCGGACTCGACTGTGCGACTGAACAACAACAAAGTTTTAATTTTGTGCAGGTTTGAAGATTCTCCCTTGTTCAGTCTGTGCCCCAAAAGTAGCCAAAACACAGATTTATGGGAAAGGAAACGATGCTTGACTTGTAAGCTGGAGTAATTTTATTTCAAACCAAGTAATTCTGAGTGTCGGTAAAATCTTTAGCCCTGGCAAAGATTTTGAACAGTACATTTCATTCTTTTTCACCCAGAATACAATACCCTGGTCACCATCCCTGCTGGAGCACGAAGCATTCACGTTTATGAAATGACCCTCTCCAATTCCTACATTGCTGTCCGCAGTTCCAGCAAAAAATACCACCTCAACGGCTACTGGACAGTGGACTGGCCAGGGAGATACAAGTTTGCTGGAACCGTGTTTGACTACCGGAGGTCACACAATCAACTGGAAACATTAAGGTCGCCTGGACCCACAAATGAAAGTGTGGTCATAGAGGTATGTCACTGTTGCAGTGGAGAAGCAGTTTGCACACCTTTAACCTATGACACTGCTAAGCCAATTTTGAAGCCTCCCCTCTAGGCCAGTGGTACTCACTCAGCAGTAGGGATGGACATGAACCGGCTCACGAACGAACGTTTGTATTGAATTTTGGTCAGTTTGTGGTTCGCAAAGTGATGTTCATGAACTGAAGAGCTGCCACAAACTTCTATGAATTTTAAGGCAGTTTGTGGCGGTTCATGGTGGTTTAAAGCAAAAGTTTAAATGACTCCGAGCCACAAAAACGCAGTTTCTGCCCATCCCTTCTCAGCAGCTCTGCAGTTTAAACAGGGTTGCCATACTTTAAGGTGTATGGCTTATGGGTTTTTTAACTTGATGATGATGATGATGATTCTTCCATTTACAGAAATGTTCTAGTGCGCTGGTTCTCTCCCCCCCCCTTTTTGGGGGGGCGGGATCACAGACCCCTTTGAGAATCTGATGAAAGCTACAGATCCATTCTCCCCAGAAAAATGCATATAAACATGCACAATATTTTGCGTACAATTGATGTTAGTTGATGGTTGCTTCCTGGAAAAGATTGAAATAAAACGATATCATGCAAACAAAACAAAAAAAAGTAAAATTTTAACTCTGCTCAAAAGGAAATTTCAATGAGAAGGTTTGCTGCCGTTTGGTCTGAATAAGAAGGTGAAATTGTGGAGTGGTCTTTGACAAAACAATGTGCACATTGGATCTTTCACATCCGATCAATTTTAACTTTTTGTTTTCCTAGCAACAAGTGCTGAAAACCCTGACTCACAAAGGTATGTAGTAGCCAACAAAATAAGGGTTCTCAACTCTCTCTTTGCCAGACAAGGGTGGATTTGTGTCAAATTTTTACCTTAAAATTCAGCATGACCCAGTGTAAGCCAGGACAGATGTCCATAATTTTAATGGCAGGGTACACTCTCTTTAATTCCTACTAATAGGAAACTATTCTAGACATCGTAACATGGAAAGGATGACAATTGTACATTACCTAATGAATATCCTGTGCTGCCCTACACTTGTTTGGAGTGAAAAAACACCTTAACATAATTTGACATTAAAAAGAAAACGAATTTTCAAAGTAACGTGGAGGGAATTAACGCAAAAAATCTTTTTGTGCCCAGTTCATAGACTCCCTGAAGCCCATCTGTGAACATCCTAGGGGTCCATGGATCACAGGTTAAGAACCTTTGTTCCAGTAGATCCAGACCTACATCCTGGTTGATTATGAACAAAATGAGAACAATTACCACAGTTGATCAGATTACACAGCTGTGTGGCCAAAGATTCCTCAGCGAAGCAACCAGAATATTAAGGAATGTGAATATTCATTTGGTAACCCGTTCAGCTAAGTCGAATGGGCTTCTTTTAAAGAGAATATTAGGTGCCAGCCTCATTAAACAGAAAGACTAGTGTAAAAATGACGCTAAAACAAAAACTTCTTGCTAGTTGGTACCGCTTCCTTGAGGTTATCTTTCCTCTATCTCTTGTGTGGTGCCACAGTGCTAAATCCGTTGTAGTGGCAAATGCCGTTTTAACACCAGCTAAGTCAGTTGGATATACAGTGTACTTCTGTGATTCGAGGAACTGTTTCAGCACAAAGGGTTCTCCTGACTAGTCATACCCAGAATCCTAAATAGGCAGAGCCATGACATAAGAAGATATTTAAAAGAGGAAACGCGCAAAGAGAAAAAGACTTTACGCTAGCTGGTCTCAACTATTTACTACTCTTGCTTCTAAATACAGGGCTTGGTATTTAAACCTGCTGCATCTTCAGCGGCTTCCAGGGCGCTTAAGGGGAGCGACAGGGTAATTGGCCTGCAAATAGCTTGCAATTGGATCCTTGTAGCCACTGTGCCAACCCAGGGGCCTCATGTGATAGTGGAAGAGGGTTTCAGCACCATTTTGCCTTTGCTTTGTGCAGAGCCCTGCGCCAAAGCCTGGTGCTGGTTTAGTGAAATCCAGAGCCAACTTCTGTTGAGAGGAGGGTAAAGCCCAAGCAGATCCTGTGATCTGAAGAACAGAATCCCTTAGTAAGCAAGACTGACTGGAACGATTGTATAGGGGATTCGGAGTTCCAGCTGACATGTTGGTGTCTCTTGGTTTAAGGTGACTTCTTTGCTTGTCTTTGCTTGTCTGGAGAGACTTCCTGCAGACCCTTCCTTTGGCCAGAAACCCTGCCTGATTACCCCTCCAAGCCACCAACTCAAAACTCACTAAAGTCCAGTACGGATGACCCCCTTGTTCATTGACTCGCCACGCAGGGAAGGAAAATGGGTGTGACTGGGCTGGCCCCGCCCCCTGCCTCCCCGTGACAGCCAGGTCAACAGCAGCATGTGACCAAACAGAGGAAGTTGGTTGCGTACACACTGCCTCCCTGTGATCAACAGTGGCCCATTCTGCATCTAGCATTCGCTTTGCTGCTTGACCAATCCCACGTTGGAACAGTGTTAAGTCGTTCGCTTAACAAAGAAGTCGGAGAGTGATTCAGCAAAGATTCAGCTTTATTCATCAACTCAAACACAACTCCAACACGGATCAACATTAGTCAGAACAGCTTTTGCATTAAAGCTGTTGCCTTTTTAAACTCTCCTGGCTAATATAGCCACGCCTTTACTGTACATTATCAACCAATGAGATTGTCTTCATAAGGACCAATCATCGACGTTCCCGCTCAGGGAGCTTGCTGATTGCGATTGGTCAGTTCTTCCTGGGCTAGCCATGCGATTGGTGCATTAGGATCCTAGCCCAGGACAAAGCTTAACATTGCTTTTCTATGAGGTGATTCGCATACATGTTTAGGCATTCAATGACAGCTATTGAATATACTACAAACAGAACCCCCCCTCTACATTGCATGCCACTTTCACTTTCTTTGGTTGTCGGATTTTAGGGCAGCCTCCACACTGCAGGCCGGTTTCACTTCCTTTGATCTCAAAGTTTTATGGCACTGTCTACATAGATTTATGGCCGTTTTATGGCCATTCAGGGGTGACTCTGCAGTCAGTACGACATTAGCCTGGGGCATTTGAATGTGGTTTTGAGCCGCATCTTTTTCTGTTCCAGTGTGGGTTTGGTCAAACAACGGAGTGAATGCTAGATGCAGAATGGGCCTGTGTGACGACCCCTTAACTGGAGCGGTCTGGTTTTACTTTAAATGTGTTCTTTATGTTTGGTTCTACTGGGTATATCCGGCTGCCATCAGGAAATTTAAGGCTTTCCAAACCTTTATACTATAATATTTCTATCACTGGGTAGGTAGGTCGGGTTAAGAGCTTTCGAGGTACCAATGTGGTCCTGGGAAGAATTTCTTTCAGAGCTGGTATCTTAATAAAAGTAGATTTATTGATATAATTCATAAATAACAGGATAGAACTCTGTATCTAGGAATGGGTAAATACTAAACAATTCCAACTGGGTTTTCACACACTTTTCTCTCACACTGTCAGGGATTTTGGCATGTAACTTTGTAACACTTTTTTCCTTAGGCCATATATGTTTACTGTTTCTTTTTATCCTGTCACTCAGACTTTTTTATAACTTTTCTTCTTCTCTGAACAACATCAACAGACAGCTTAACTGTTTTCACACATAACTGCTTCTCACTTCTTTCATACATCGAGCTTAACTGAACTCCTGCTTCTCTCACAGAACTCAGAACTTTCTCACTTAACAACTGTCCTCATCAACTGTCACCCTTCAGCTGTCAAAACCCCTAACTGTCACTCCTGAAAGACATATCCATTCATCCACTCAGAAACACTTTCTAAAACCCCTCCCCGCTCTCTGTCAATCACCAATCACACCACACTTGTCTCTTCAAACACTCTAGACTAATCTAACATGCAACCAAACTTTTAAAGAGACACACACACATAAACAAGGAATCATTACAGCCTGCATTTGTGTCTAGTAGCAGCTTAGAGACCGACAAGATTTCCAGGGTATAAGCTTCCAAGAGTCAAAGCTCCCTTCATCTGACACCCGTTCTGAATGCAGCATCACCAATCGTGGGGAGGGGGATGAACACACAGCCACTTCCTCCCCACCGTGGCACTCTGCAAGCAACCGGACAGTTGGGTGGAAGCAGGGGGTGTGCCCAGCGCACCCCTACCTACTTGCACTTCCCGCGTGGGGGATCGGCGTGCAGGGAAGGTCATCCATGCCGGGTTTAAGGACACACATCCAGGCAGCAGTCCATCCTTGCCCCGGTGCGTCACAGCTGTTGTCATGCAACCATCACTTTATCCCTGAAGGGACAGGACAGACGTGCCTTTTGTGCCACCTCCTGTGGGCCAGATGAGTAAGGCAGAACCTGGCCTGCTGTTGTGTAGCAATAAAGGTGTTGCACTGGAATGGCGGTTACAAGTAGGTGACCTCTCGACCCTTGCCAGGTACAGGATGTGACTTCAGAATGTTGGCACCTGTGGAGTAAAAGTACACGGACGCAATGGAACGGCCCAATACCCAGCTGTGTAATTTTGAGATCCATTGCCATTTTTCTTTTTTAGTGTCAGGTATGTAAATCTAGGAGCTGCGGTGGCTCAAGTGGTTAAGACGCTGAACTGCAGGCTGTGGAAGGTCGGTAGTTCAGCAGTTCGAGACCCAGGTGAGCCGCATGACGGAGTGAGCTCCCGTCTCTAGTTCCAGCTCCTGCCAACCTAGCAGTTCGAAAGCAAGAAATTGCAAGTAGATAAATAGGTACCACTTTGGTGGGAAGGTAACAGTGTTCCGTGCGCCTTGATGTTTAGTCATGCCGGCCACATGACCACAGAAACGTCTTCGGACAGCGCTGGCTCTTCGGCTTTGAAACGGAGATGAGCACCGCAACCCTAGAGTCGGATTCGACTGGCTTTCGAGCAAGGGAACCTTTACCTTTACTATGTAAATCTCACTGGATCGCAGTCCTTAAACTCTGGAATAGCCCCCAAGTTTAAGACTGTAGCCTCATTTAGGAAAGGGTTCCGTAGAAAAGGACTGGTGTAATTCTAGCCATAATGGAAATTCTGCAACTGTTTCGCCCCAAGTTTACCTTGAATTTCCCATCAGACTAAATCTGTGCAATTCTCTCTCCTCACCAGCCTTGGGAGGTGGAGAGGGAAAGCGAGAAGGCCTGTGTGTAGTGTCACTGTAACAGAAAGGGTGCTTAACGTGGACTAAGGACTGTAACTCACCTTGGCCTACCTTGCAAGGGTGTTGAGAGTATAAACAAAGCTGAGCTTCTGGCAGAAAGAGTGGGATACCAAACACAATACAGAAATAAGACCTGTATTTTCTTAAAGTTCACATAGATGTTTTGCCTCAGACAGACCTTCCAAATTCACCTCAGCTTTTGCTGTAGCCTTGCCAACTGATTTAATACGCATACTTTTCCCCCAGAGATTCCTCCTTCAGGGAAATTTGTGTTCTAAGCCTTGTGTCAAATATTTGTCAAGTATTCAGAATATGCTGATAGACATAACCACCTGGTTTCCTTTCTTAGCTTCTCTCTCAAGGTAAAAACCCAGGAATTGCTTGGGAATATTCCCTTCCTAAGGCAGAAAACGAAAAGACGACCACACTGAAGCATAACTATACCTGGGCTGTCACCCATTCCGAATGCTCAGTCTCGTGTGGAGGAGGTAATGTATCTCGGAAATGTTCAAAAATATAGTTTTATTGCAGACCGCAGACTCTTTCCTGTCCAGGAATAGCCTTCCCTTGGCAAGTTTTGACTTCGCTCAGGAAGGAGGGCTCCAGAGCAGACTAATCTGTGCAGCGGCCAAATCACTCGCTCACGAATTTCATGCCAGGAGCTCACAAAGTAGGATTTTTGCTCACAAGACTCCACAGCTTAGAGGGAACGTTGATGTCAGTGCACCAGCATGATGCAGCGGGGGCTTCATTCCACCACCACCACCACCCCCTTTTCCTTCCTGAGCAAAGAGACAGGATGCCAGGGCGTCTCCTGCTGTACTGTGAGGCCTGGCATCCTAAAGATGGGGAAGGAAGAGCTTTTGGATGAACCATGATTTGCGGGGAGGGGTCATGGATTTAGAGGCTGCAGGCCAGACCGGACCCTGGTCCACCAGATGCCCACCCTTCCGGTAAGGCGGACACACAAATCCTCAGATACACGCTCTATCAGACTGAGATGCTCTTCACTAAACTCTCTCATGTTTTGGAGAAGACACAACTCCCTAAAGCTTGATTTGAGACAAAGAGCAACTTGTAAGATGCCCAAATCTGACCCTGAGTTGCCTCCCATGTTTGCTGGTTCTTGCAGCACTTCTGTCGCCTGGCTTGAAAGGCTGAAACCCTGGCCAAGAATCGAAAAGGAATGAGGTGACGTCATGAGGCAGGGAAAGGCCCACGTGGCCGTGATCCTTCAGGGTCCTCCTCTCGGCAGCTGTCCTACAAATCCTCTTTGCCTTTGATCTTAAAGTTGCTGTGCTTGTCAAACCGGAACGGTATTTTTAAATGATCCCTTTAAAAAAAAAATACACACCTTTTCCTTTCATCTTTTTTTTTGCTTTTGATTTATATCTGTATGTGTTCACCTGGACAACTAGGATTAGTTACCTGTGGGCTTTTTTCAATTAGGCATTACAGCGCCTGAAACAAAATACTAGGCTGCTGTCATGATCCTGGGAATCCCAGGTGGTTTCTAATCTGGGGGGGGGGAAGCACTGAGGAGAGGAGGTGGGGAGGGTAAGGGAGAAGGGGGCTGGCTGACACATAGCCCCCCCCCCGCTGGCATTTCAGGTGCACGTTTATACTGTTGAATATGAAAAAGCCCATGAGGAAAGGGGGTTCCTCCAAGAGAAAGTTGTAAGGGGCAGGGGGTTAAACACACATACTTTGCTGCAGGAGTCATTTCGTAGAAAAAGAGCTAGGGGAACTCATTAGCATAACTCATTAGTATATGCCACACACCCTGACATCCGGGGCCCGGCGCTGGACCTGCAAGACCGCCGGGAGTGCGAGGAAGCCCCGCCAAGGCCCTCCCTGGCCCCAGGCAGGCAGGGGTGGGGAGAGGCGGGGAGGAAGCAACTTACCCTCCCTCTTCTCCTGCCTCCTCCTGGCTGAATGAGGGCCGGAAGCGGGGCGGCCGGAAGCAGGGGGCGGGGCTTCATCGTGTGCCCCGCCCCCCGCACCTCACCCCGGGGAACGGCGATCCCCCGCGTTCCCCCCCGAAATGACCTCTGCTTTGCTTCCATTTTTGCAGTCAAAGCTCTGTTGGGTGCCAATTGTTTAGTTCTGGCCTAAGTTTCCATGCATTCTTCCTTCATTATGGGCAGCAATCAATTGTTGAGGGGAGGGGTTCTGTTTCATTTCATTGAGCTCTTCTCATGCCAATAGAACCTGAGTTCTGCCATGCAGTGACACCCCCCACCACCACCACAATAAACATACATTAATTAATCCCTAGCCTTCGGGACGATTCGTAGGTGACAGAGATTAAAAAGTTTACAAGTGGGGTCATCTAAGTTCCTTTCCACACTTGGATCTCATCCCTGGTTTGATCAGAGTCCAACTCGGGACACAAGACCTTGCATTGATCCCTGGTTGTCACAGCGTCCGCTTATCCCGGGACAAGTGTGGGGCGAAACTGGGGTGGCCTCAGTGTAATGTGGAAACAAAAAAATACTCCGAGATAATTACAAGGGTGAACTGGAGTACAGTGTGGAATGTAAGTTCGGGGACAGGGTGGAGCCAGGATTGAAGGTCTAGTGCGGAAAGGACCTAAAAAAACCAAACCATTCATTCGGCCTCCTGGTTTAATTCCAGGAGTTGGTCACCTGGCAGCTGGCAGCCCTTCACAGTGGTCATTTAACCTGAGACAAGAGCATGGATGGCTCGTTTGGCCAGGCTACCTGGGGCCAAACCCCATCGGTCTCCGTCTCTGCCAGAAGGCTCCTTGAGGGGCATCAGAGGGTGGGGGCCGCCCAGAGTTGCCCTGCCCCGTCAGGGGTTTTCTCTGGCTAGAGTTGCCGTCCTTCCGGTGGGGCCCGGACACCTCCCAGATTACAGTGGATTTCCAGACTACAGAGATCAGTTCCCCTGGGTGAAATTTGAGGGTGGACTGTTACGATGTTATACCCTGCTGAAGTCCCTCTCGTCCCCAAACTCTGCCCTCCCTACGCTCCACCCCCAAATCTCTGGGGATTTCCTAGCCCAGAGCTGGCAACCCTGTCCCTGGGTCTTCCTCATACCAACCCCAAACCTCATCTGACACAAATCACAGGACTTTCCCAACCCTTGCAGGAAGTGTTCTAGGCCAGCAGAGCTTGGGGGGGGGGGAGGCTAGGGCTGTTTCACCTACCACTGAGCCACTTGCGTGGGCCCTGTCAGGCGAATCGGTAAAGGGAGGGTCAGGGTCTGTTCAGTCCAATGGGCCATATGGAGGCTCTCCTTTTACAGGTTGGATTAGGGTTGCCAAGTCCCCTCATCGCTCCAGTGTAGAAATTTGAGGGGGAATTCCAGGAGGGGGCAGGGGGCAGGGATGCCCCCAAGCCCCCTGCTCCCGGCGAAGAATTACTTGGCAACCCTATGGGTAGGACAGGTATGTTCCTGCTGTACCACCATAAATGATTCTATATACTCAAAGCCCTGCCTGAAGTTAGCAAAGGGGAGGCCCCTTCAGTCAATGTTTCTGGATGCCAGGTGGCACAGTCTTGTGAGGGATCATTGCAAATGACCACTGCGCAAGTCTTTGTGCAAACCAAACATTTTGTGTGCATGCCTAGGATATAAGGTCTCTCTTGGGGGTCTTGCTGTAGTTCTTCATCTTCCTAAATTAACAGATGAGCCGGTACCTCCAGGGCTGACAGCTATGGGCTGGGAAATGCCTAGAGATTTGGGACAGAGCCTGGGGAGAGCAGAGTTTGAGGGGGGGGGGGAGACTCAGCTTTAATATAAATATTTGTACAGCATTAAGTGGATAAATGAATAAATAAGTTATTTCCTTACTGCTTTTATATTTCCCATTTCCACCCATTCTATTTTTTATTCTTCTGTTATGGAGTTTTATCCCACTCAGGAGTGGGGATTGATTAAAAAAAAGGTTCATGGAAACTAAAAGTATTGTGAAATCAAGGCATTAAATGCTGAAACACACGGCTGAGTGTAGAATCATCAGTCTCTTCAATGATCACTCGGTACTCGTCTTCCGTTTGCCCCCGTTCTAGTCTGCTCCCTTAAGTTCAACCTGGAGAATTTCCCAGATGTGCCATTTGTTGCGGTTTTTAGTCCATGCCTCCCCTCATAGGCGTAATCTTCGTGGGGGCGGCGGGGCGTTAGCCCCCGCCGAAATTTTCAGGAAGGTGCTCAGCCTCCACCCCTTTCCCCCTAGCAAAGCAATGCCCCGGGCCCAGCCCCAGCCCCCCCCCCCCCGGGAAATTGGAAAGTCTACACCCCTGCCCCGCACAGTAAGTTTCTGGTGTCATGTTCACAAGATTGCATTAATTTACTTGTGCAAAGGAATGTTGATGTGATTTTGCGATCGCATGAAGATTCCTCTCTGCCAGTCGTTTTAGTCAATGAACCCATGTGGTTGGCTCTATGAAGTAAAAGTGCATCACTTTGAACAAAAACACAGGAGAATAGTGGACTGCTGATTTACTAGTGCCATCTGGGGGGGGGGAATCCAGATGGGGACAAGGCTGCCGACTCTGTTGGGAAATTCCTGGAGAGTTGGAGGTGGAGTCCGGAGAGGAAAAGGACCAGCAGGATATGCCGTAGAACCCACCCCCTAAAGCAGCCATTTTCTCCAGGGGAACTGATCTCTGCTGTTTGGAGAACAGCAGTAATCCTGGGAGATCTCCAAGCGCTCAGATTCACAGGGCTCTTTTTGTAGAAAAAGCCCAGCAGGAACTCATTAGCATAATAGGCCACACCCAACAGCAGAAACTCATTAGCATATTGGGCCACACCCCTGACAGCACAGCTCATTAGCACATTAGGCCGCACCCCATGTTACCAGAAGTGTGGTCATCCAGCCACACCCACCTTTTGCTTCTTATTCTATTTACTTTTTTTATTGGCTTTTTTTGTAGCAGGAACTTCTTTGCGTGTTAGGCCACACACCCCTAATGTAGCCAATCCTAATGAGTTTCTGCTGTTGGGTGTGGTCTATTATGCTAATTAGTTCCTGCTGGGCATGGCCAATGTGGAAGCCAGCCCGAACTCCGTTCCTGTGCGTTCCTGCCCAAAAATAGCCCTGTCAGAACTGATGTTTCAATGTTGGCCCCATGAATCCAAAACAAAACTGGGTTTTGTAGAATCCTCCCCTTTTTCCTGTGCTCAGCTATGTATAGCAAGATTTTTTTATATATATAAAATTTTTATTAAGTTTTTAAGATACACAAGGATAGGGGAAGGGGAAGGAACAAAAGTAATTATTTCCTGCATGTAACTTTCCTCTACTTGTAATTTCATGTTATACACAGATGAGCTGTGAGGTTTAAAAGTTCATAAAAGCTTTTTATTATTGTGATAGTAAAAAGTTCCTATCTTTATATTTCCCTCTCATCCAATTATAAAATGGAGTCCATAGTCCAACAAAGTCTTCTTCCATTTGCCCATTTACCATCAAGGTCAATTTGTCCATTTCCAAACTTTCCATAATCTTTGCTATTAAATCATGTTCAGAAGGTGTTGATGGAAGTTTCCAGTAAGTTGCAAACAAGATTCTAGCTGCAGTTACTACATGAATTATAAAATGGGTTATGGTACATACTTTTATACAGGCAGTTTTGCAGATCTCAGTACCTTTTTGCCCAGAACTGTTTTTATTGAATTGTATACCTAGCAGTTCAAAAGCAAGAAATTGCAAGTAGATAAATAGGTACCACTTCAGTGGGAAGGTAACAGCGTTCCGTGCGCCTTGGTGTTTAGTCATGCCGGCCACATGACCACGGAAACATCTTCGGACAGCGCTGGCTCTTTGGCTTTGAAACGGAGATGAGCACCGCAACCCTAGAGTCAGATTCGACTGGCTTTCGAGCAAGGGAACCTTTACCTTTACCTTTTATACCAGAGAACTTTGACAAAAATCAAAGATATTTTATAATCCATGTAGTAACAGCTATGTATAGCAAGATTTGACAAAGTTTACTCTATGCATTCTAATTTGTCCATAGCTCTGGGTGTACTGGTATTTAATAAACAGAAACAGGAACAAGAGGAGAAGGAAAAGAGGCAGCAGAACTGGAGGAAAACAACTGGCACAGCAATCAGAAGCAAATGGTGGCTAAAGTTACAATAGTTATTTAAAGCTCTGAGATGATCAGTCATGAATTAGTTGATACTTAAGCAGGGCGGGGGGGGGGAGGAAGTTGCAGGCTGTTTTTATTTGCACTGGGGAGCCAAACCGCAGAGGTGACCAGATAAATGAGATTACCATTTGCACAGGGTTATGTAAGACGTACACAGTGGCTTTAGAGAATGGAGAGATTGGGTTTCAGATCTATGTGGCTGCTCTTGACTTTGTGTTTGCCACTCGTGTCGCTTTGCTCGCAGGTCAAATGGTTGCCAAAGAAAGCTGCTATAAAGACCGGAGAGTGCAAGTGGAGAATTCTCTTTGCAATTCCGAGAGTCGGCCAACTACTGGGATTGTTCCTTGCAAGATGTCAGCTTGCCCGCCCAGGTAACGAAGCGCATGGTGAATTATGTGGTTCTCGATTACTTGGCAAACAAGTTATTTCACACACCCTTGTCTCACTGGACTCATCTGTTTGTGATTTGAAGCAGTTAAGAAACAACAAAGCCCCCGATCTTGAGTTGAAGTACGTACTTTAAATCCCTCAATGACATAGCATGTCCAGGGCCTTGCACAGTTTTTGTGTGGTGTGGTCTCATGTTACTCTGATCATGCTTGAGGGACTACCGCCATCTACCTGATCTTCCCCCCCTTTCCCCCATTACAATTGTACCCAGACCCCTTGCAGCCCTGAAACCCACCCTCTCTGTACCAAGCCCCAGGGGTCGTTTAGTAGAAAAAGAGCTAGGGGAACTCATTAGCATAATTCATTAGCATATGCCACACCCCCTGACATCACCGAAAGTGTGTCATTAGGCCACACCCACTGACATCACCGGAAGTGTGTCATAAGGCCACACACCCCACCCCCAACGGTCCCGGCCGCCGCCGCCGGCCTTGCAGCTCCACTGCCAAGCCCCATGAGGGGCCCAGCGGTGGACCTGCAAGGCCGGCAGGAGTGCAAGGAAGCCCCGCGAAGGCCCTCCCTGGCCCCAGGCAGGCAGGGGTGGGGAGAGGCAGGGAGGAAGCAACTTACCCTCCCTCTTCTCCTGCCTCCTCCTGGCTGAATGAGGGCCGGAAGCAGGGCGGCCAGAAGCAGGGGGCGGGGGTTCGTCATGTGCCCCGCCCCCGTACCTCACCCGGGGGAACTGCGATCCCCCGCGATCCCCCCGAAATGACCTCTGCAAGCCCTGCTGTAACACTCTCTGAAGGAATGGGGGTGGGTGGGGTTGCAATGGGATAGAGCAGCCAGCTGCCCCATGCCACATGGAAAGCAGAACTTAGTTCCACCCTTCCTCCTGTATGGAGGGAATGTCAACATGGACATCTTCCCTCTCTTGCAGCTCCGCAGATTCCACTTCGAGGCCAATTCAAATAGGTTTATTGCTGATCCGGTTTAAAGGGGAAAGCTCTGGGAACATCACAATGCTCAGAATGAACAGGGCATCATAAGAGCATTTCCCCATAATGTGGGGGCTTCCTGTTTTCCATATCGGGGGGGGGGAATCCTCATGTGGAAGCAGCACTAGTAAGCTGTGGTCCATTTGGGAGGTAGCAGCCCTTGTCTGAGGTGGCGCAGTTACTGTTTTCCACTTGGCCCCAACGTGTAATTCTTCCAAAACAAAATGGAACACGCCTTACCATAGAATCACGGAATCGCAGAGTCGGAAGGGGCCCGTACAGGCCATCCAATCCAACCTGCTGCTCAGTGCAGGGTCAGCCTAGAGCCTCCCTGACAAGTGTTGGTCCAGCTGCTGCTTAAAGACTGCCGGGGAAGGGGGAGCTCACCACCTCCCTGGGCAGCCCATTCCACTCTTGAACAACTCTTACTGTAAAAACATTTTCCCTAATATCCAGCCGGTACCTTCCCGCCCTTAATTTAAACCCATTCTTGTTAGTCCTCTCCTCGGCTGCCAACAGGGACCCTGCCCTCCTTAGTATTAACATTTTCACACGTGCGCAGAACAGCGATTTCTCCTTCAACCCAACTGCCGTAACGCTTCCCTTTAAACTTTAAATGAACACTTCTCTTCACACTTTTACCCCGAAACTGGCCTCAATGAGATCCCGAACTCGTATACACAGCAAAACTAGGCACCATTTCAACTTCGGTTTTACTAACGCTGGGGCGAAGCTCCACCCAAATGCATATCACTGACGCTTAATTTTTTTTTTTTTTTAATGGCGGGCGAAGAGCGGAAGCCTTGGGCAGCTTTCGAGTGGGGAACAGGAGGAGCAATTATACAGGGGGGAAATGCGGCTGTAATCGGAGAAGCAGGAAAACTCCACTTGGGGACCTGGTATCAAAATACTCCACTTTATAGGGGGTTGCGCTGGAAAGCAACAGCTGGGGACGGGAGGCAGATGTTGACCATGTGATCGCACGTAAATAGTCCGTTTCTAACTGGCACGTATACCGGCTCAAATGGCCCGTCTGAACGCACCCACAAACTATTTAGTTTGTCCTGTAGAATTCAGTAGGAAGTACCAATAGCCAAACCCATTCCTATTCTGGGCTGTATGAAGGTACCCAAGTCTTGGAGCAGACCGTTGTTTTAGCGTTGTCTTCTTATCCCCACCCCATACTACTAGCAGAGTGGGGGCTCCTGTTTTGAATAGCAAAATGGAGTGGAGTTTGAAGGGTTAATCCCTTCCCTGCATAGTACCAAGGCAAACCGAGGCTGCACAAGCTTGCAGTTTGCATGTTGTGGAGGGACCCAAAGGCATCATTTTCCCACATCATCTTCTATTTGTGCTCATCACCTCACCACAGTGGGGAAAGCAGAATGTGACAGGAAGCTGAGAACATTGGGGACTCTGTGCATGTGGGGTTGGTTGTGCATATTTGCAGAGCCCTTATTAACTTTAATGGCTACAGTGTAAGCTTCTTCAAGAAATCATATCTCCAGAGCAAAATATTCTGATATTTGTTGCCACAAGGGGGGGGAGGGGACTTACCTAGAGGAGTAAAATTAGTTGTTGTTTTTTAAAGGCATTCTGGTGATATTTTAGACACTCGAATTCTTAGTCCCACTTTGAGGACGCTTCTGCTTTCCTTGATCCTGACTCATTATAGCGCCATGCTTATTTAGTTCTCGCAGATACTAAAAACACTTCAGCAATTCTATCGCGGCTCCTTCGGTGCATATAGCATCTTACATCATTTTGTGTGCCCTCTCACAAGTTAAAAGAGACACCGGGAGACCGTTTGAACCATCCAGACATCATTGCTGTGTTCTGTATGCGATCTTTTAGAATTCATGGCCCTGAGCCCCGCAGGGCTTTGGCTGTGGTCCCAGTTCTGAAAGTTTGAACCAGCTGAGCTAGCACATGAAGTCTATAAATACGAGGTTTGCATCAGAACAAAGCTTGAGTTGGTGACTGAGCTGCTGAGTATATCCAAAAACTTGTCTGACATGAAACATTTATGTTACATTCTCCCTCATGCAGGGGTCGTTTCGTAGAAAAAGAGCTAGGGGAACTCATTAGCATAACTCATTAGCATATGCCACACCCCCTGACATCACCGGAAGTGTGTCATGAGGCCACACCCCCTGATATCACCAGAGGTGTGTCATAAGGCCACACACCCCGCCCCCAACGGTCCCGGCCGCCGCCGCCGGCCTTGCCCTCCCTGGCCCCAGGCAGGCAGGGGTGGGGAGAGGCAGGGAGGAAGCAACTTACCCTCCCTCTTCTCCTGCCTCCTCCTGGCTGAATGAGGGCCGGAAGCGGGGCGGCCGGAAGCGGGGGGCGGGGCTTCATCATGTGCCCCGCCCCTCGTACCTCACCCGGGGGAACTGCGATCCCCCGCAATCCCCCCCCGAAATGACCTCTGCCCTCATGGGTCATATAAACTGATTAGAAAGTTCCAATTATGCCAGTTTAATCAGTTTACATTATTATTGTTGTTGTTGTTGTTTTGCTTTGAGAGTCCAAGAAAATCACTTCCTTTTTTTTGTCCAATGTTTTTTCCTAGAAAGCGAAACCAAACTGAAGGTCTTTCTCGATCCACTCCTGAGCAATGCTCCCTCTAAGCTGTGAAGTCTTGTGAGCAGAAATCCTACTTTGTGAGCTACTGGCATTATAGCTGTGAACGAGCGATTTGGCTACTGCATAAATCAGTTTGCTCTGGAGCCATTCGTCCGGAGCTAAGACAATAATGTTTGGTGTCGTGGTTAAGTGTGCGGACTCTAATCTGGGAGAACCGGGTTTAATTCCCCGCTCCTCCACTTGCACCTGCTGATGTGACCTTGGGTCAGTCACAAGCTCTGGCACAGCTGTCCTTGAAAAAGAGCAGTTTGTGTCAGAGTTCTCTCAGCCCCACCCACCTCACAGGGTGTCTCTTGAGGGGAGGGGAGGGGAAAGGAATTTGTAAGCCGCTCTGAGACTCCAAGTGAAGGGCGGGGTATAAATCCAATCTCTTCTCTTCTCTCTTCTTCAGTGTGTGAGCCAGAGGCTAGAAAACTGTGAGCCAGCTCACACTAACTCAGCTTAGAGGAAACACTGCTCCTGAGCTGTAACTTGCTACCCTGGAATGTGCAAAAACAACAGCCCTGTGTTAAGGTCTCCCCCTTAGTAACAGGCAGTAAAATTCCTCGCTCCTGTGCACAACCTGCCTTTCTCCAATGTCCCTTGTGCAAGCTTAAAGGCCCTCCACCTTGTGCACAAGTGAATGGTTCCCTCTTCCCATCCCTCCCCTGGTGCTTCAATGCACGCTACTGGGAAGTGTTCAACCAGCCTTCAGGGGCTTCGGAGTGGGGGGGGGGAGGCTGCAGAGGAAATGTGGGTGGGAAAATCATATGCTCCTTTGAGTCTAAGCCAGTGGTTCCTAGCCTTTACTCCTCTGCTGCCTACCAAGCATACAGTTTTCTCAATGAATGTTCCCCTCCCAAGCCACAGGTTTAAAAAAAATTAGGACATAAATCTGCACGAAGAAAGCATCTTCATGCACAGATCTCAAGCATGTTGTTGTTGTTGTTGTTCAGTCGCACAGTCGAGTCCGACTCTTCGCGACCCCATGGACCAGATCCCGCCAGGCCCTCCTGTCTTCCGCTGTCCTCTGAAGTTGGCTCAACTTCATGTTCGTTGCATCGATGACACTGTCTAACCATCTCATCCTTTGCCGTCCCCGTCTTCTTTGGCCTTCAATCTTTCCCGGCATCAGGGTCTTCTCCAGTGAGTGCTCCCTTCTCATTGGGTGGCCAAAGTCTTTGAGCTTCAGTTTCAGTATCTGGCCTTCCAGGGAACAGTCAGGGCTGATTTCTTTTAGGACTGACTGACTTGATCTTCTTGCAGTCCAAGGGACTCTCAAGAGTCTCTCAAGCATACCTTCCATGAAACCCTTATCAGCCAGCTCCTTAATGCTAGGTTTGATTCCTGTTTTCTGCATGCCCCCTTTTAAAGGGTCCAGTGGGGTGGGGCAGGAGATTGTTATCCTGAAGTCAGGGTGAGCATTTATAAAGCAACTCACTTCCGCTGGCTGTCCAGAGCCATTGCAAGTGGGGGCAAGGGGCTCACAAACATTCCCTTTTCCCTCAAAGTTCTGGATGTCCACCAAGATTCATTTTTTAAAAAATCCCACATAGAGAGCTGTATTTTCCCCCATTGAGAATCATTGGTCTAGGGCCACATAAACACATAAAGCTCCCCCTGCCTCACCCTTGCCCTGGCAGTAGCAAGTGCCCCATCCCTTTTCTGTTGCCCAGTACGGCTGATGCTCTAACCACCTCAGACTGACTCTGGTGGGCAGCCGCAGTTTGCCTTTGCATAAACTACTGTTTGTCCATGAGGATTAAAACCCCAACACATGTCTGCTGTGTATGTTACACAACTCCACTGGGTGGATCACAAGTTGGGATGGGCACAAACTGGCTCGTGAACGAAAGCTCATCATGAATTTTGGCCCGTTCGTGGTTCGCAAAGCAACGTTCACAAACTGAAGAGCTGCGACAAACTTCCACAATCTTCGATGCTGTTCGTAGCAGTTCGTGAAGAGGAGAAAGCAGGGGTGTAAGTGGCTCCCTGCCACTCAGCTGTTTGGTTTAAATGGCTCGGAACAGAAATCATGGGTTTGGACTTTAAATGGCTCACAAACTGATACGAACCAGTTCGGTTTACAAACCGGCCTATCGATTCGTGTCTTGGTTCATGGTTCGGCCACGAACCACAAACTGAACAACAAAAATGAGGTTCATGCCCAACCCTAATTGCAAGCACAGTTCAGCATTGTGCATTAAATTCTCAGGCAGCAAACTTTATCTTTTTTAAAAAAAAAAAGACGACTCCACGAAGCAGAACATGCAGAGAAGTGTTGACGGGAATGTTTTAGGTCACTTGCAGAGCACTGGGGTTACTGGTCCAGGTTTCCCTCTTTCCGTGCTCTTTGCCAAGCACCTGTCGTCATCCCCCAGCCTTTTCCCATGCCAGTGTCTGATATCAGACAGTCATCTTTGGGGAAGAGAGAAAAGTATGAGCAGATGCCCTGGGCGGCCTGAAACCTGCTCCTGAGGTCAGCCGGGAGAACATCTGTTCAAACAGCCGAGCAAGGGAAAATGTGACCACATCGTGTCCTGCTGTTTTGGCTGTATCTCATCGCTGGTTTCTAGATACAATGGCAGGGGCAGAGCATTAAACAGAGAAGAACGCAAGGACTCGGGGAGCGTCAACAAGCTATCCTTACCAATGCAAGATGAAAGATTGATAGGAGGTCTCCGGTACACAGAAGCCCTTTTCCTTGGCCGCAGCCCCATGGTGTGTGACATGATCCTCTACAATGTGGTGTTTTGAAATTTGCAATGGATTTAACCTGATGACCATTTTTTAATAAAAAATGCATGGGTCTGAAAAAAAAACAGAGACAAAATAAGGTGAGGTTGGTAATACCCTGGCCCACAGCACATGCTGTTTTCCTCTGTACCCCCATACCAATTCCCCTAACAAAACTTTTTTGTTATCTGTTTTGCCTTGCCTGATTATATAGAAGACTTGGGAAATTTGGGGTGTTCTTGTTCTATAGCCAGTTTGGTGTAGTGGTTAAGTGTGTGGACTCTAAGTTGGGAGAACCGGGTTTGATTCCCCACTCCTCCACTCGCAGCTGCTGGATGACCTTGGGCAAGCCATAGTTCTGTCAGAGCTGTTCTCTCAAGGACAGTTCTCTCAGAGTTCTCTCAGCCCCGCCTACCTCACAGGGTGTCTGTTGTGGGGAGGGGAGGGGAAAGACATTTGTAAGCCACTCTGAGCCTCCTTCGGGTAGTGAAGGGCGGGGTATAAATCCAATCTCCTCCTCTTCTTATTCATCTATAAATGCTATTCTTGCTCAATTGAAGAACTGGAAGGCATTATTGTATAGAGTTTTCCCTCCGATGGTCGTGGCCCCGCCCCCAGTGTGCCTGGCGTCCTAATGTCACTTCCTGGTGACACGCATGTCGGGGTGGGGTTCCCTCCGGGGCCCGATCCGCCGCCGGCGGGGAACGGGCCTCTGGGGCGGGTGTTTCCCCGCCCCCCGGGGGGACTTGGCAAGCCTAACCAGTGCCATCTCCATCCCATGGCCCAGGCAAAAGCCAGACTGGAAGGGGTCTAAGATGTCTGTGTGTCTATGTCACCCTGGCTTGCATCCTACAGCTCTCTGCAGTCCACTTTGTGACACCTTCCTCCAACTGGAGGCTCTTCCCTCAGCAGAAAGCGCCTTGGGCTGGCAGAATGCGTCCCACTTAATTAAGCAGAGTGGTAGGATACAAGCCCTTGGGCTGTGATGAAGCAGGAAGTCACAAAGCATTATCATTTTTCTCCAAACCCTTTCCTAGTTGGTCTGTTGGCAACTGGAGTGAGTGCAGCTTGACTTGTGGCGGAGGAGAGCGATATCGGTCTGTTCGCTGCGTGCAGAGGATTCAGTACAAGCCGGAGTGGGTCTCACACTCTCTTTGCCGTTCCCCTGCCCCGTCCACCAGGGAGTTTTGCAACACCCCAAACTGTCCACCTACCTGGAGTACTGGGACCTGGTCTGAGGTAAATCAAATCCACAGACATCTTCTTCAGCTAGTAGCATGTTCTGGCAAAGTGTTTAGACTGGGATATCTTTGTTAGTTTACCTTGGCACTAGTATGGAAACTATACCATCCATTAGGTCTGAATTTAACATTAAAAAAAAAACAGCTCAGCAGTTATTCTTGAGGCATCCGTGACTGATGGAAGGAAACTTGACACCCGACCGTGCAAGAGCTGATCCGAGGCAGAAACTGACTTTCACACCGAACAGCCTTCTTGAGGCTGCCTTGCTTCAGAATATTGGGCGGAAGCCTGCAAGTTTGAATGGTCTTCCTCATGGCCAAACTATCTTTTTTTTGTTTTGGAAAGTTCACGTATCACACTGAAGGGAGCCTAGCCTTCTAGTTGACATATGGCTGCCAGGTTTCTGCTATAGTGAGAGACTCCTAGAGCGGCTTGGTAGAGCAGTGTGTGGGAGGGGGAAATTGGTATTGTGGCAACAGCGTGATGTCACTTCCTTTGGTGTGAATATCTAGGATTCACTAGGAACTCTATGGTAAAACCACAGAGTTTCTGGTGAATCCTAGAGCTTCATGTTGATGTCACTTCCGGGTTTGCCTCCCTTGTTCCTTCCCCTACCCAGCCACCAGCTTGCTACCCGGAATTATGGTTGAGGGAACATTCCGTAATCTTCCCTCCACTCCAGAGTAGTACATCCAGAACAATATTACATCATATTTCTAAGCATGAAGGTTGGCTCTAACGGCCAGTTCACACATCTATTAAATGTGTAAAAATGCATCCGGCTAATAGCATCACCATTTACGGCTTTTTTCCTATTTCTGAAAAGCACTAATAATATTTTGTTTTTCCTACTTTGTCAGTGCTCTCGAACATGTGGAAAAGGGTGGAGAAAAAGAGTAGTCCTATGCAAAAGCTCCAGTTCCTCTTTCTGGCCTCAGATTTTTCCTGATTCAGCCTGTGTGATGGAACCAAAACCGAATATGCAAGAAGCCTGCCTCCTGAAGCGATGCCACAAACCCAAGAAGCTGCACTGGTTTGTGTCTGCATGGTCTGAGGTGAGCAAACACTCGTTCTGATGCTTTCCTTTGAATTTCCGGATTTCTCTCGGAAGACGCAATGACAAGCCTGCACAATAAAATCATTCACAGGGGAAGAGAGATCCAGGTGGGAAACCATGTTGGTCTGAAGCAACAGAAGAAAGTCAGAGTCCGGGGGTGCTAGGCTTGCCAAGTCCCCCTGGGGGGCGGGGAAAACCCCACCCAGGGCTATTTTGGGGCATGAACGCACAGGAACGGAGTTCCGGCTGGCTCCTGAGTTGGCCACACCCAGCAGGAACCTCATTAGCATAATAGGCCACACCCAACAGCAGACACTCATTAGGATTGGCTACAATTAGGGGTGTGTGGCCTAACATGCAAAGGAGTCCCTGCTACAAAAAAAGGCCCTGGGTTTTGACAAGAAACAAGGTAAACAGAATAAGAAGCAAAAGGTGGGTGTGGCTGGATAACCACACTTCTGGTAACATGGGGGTGCGGCCTAATGTGGTAATGAGCTTTGCTGTCAGGGGTGTGGACTAATATCCTAATGAGTTCCTGCTTTTGGGTGTGGCCTATTATGCTAATGAGTTCCTGCTGGGCTTTTTCTACAAAAAGAGCCCTGCCCTTACCCCAGAGGAACATTCCCCGCTACTGGTGGATTGGGCCCCAGGGGGAACCCCACCCCCAAAGCATGCAACATGCACGTCACCCGGAAGTGACGCAACCATGCCGGGCATGCTGGCCACGGTCATCCGAGGGAAAACTCTATGCGTGCCTACGCACTCCCGGAGCAGCACTGGAGTCCCCCGCTCCGGCGCCAGTCCAACTTGGGAACCCTAAGGGGCGCCTTTAAGACCAACAAAGTTCCATTCAAGATGTGAGCTTTCGTGGGCACGCACACTTCGTCAGACGATGAACTGGAATTACGTATCATAGTTGTGTATGGTTGTGAGATTAGCATGCAAAATATTGAAAATATTTTGTTAAACAGATCAAAAGAATGACAAGCTTGGATTCTGGTTATCATCTGTTTTGGTTCAACTTGCCGGGGCGGGGAAACAGCATAGGTAATAAATGTGTTAGAACTGGAAGAGGAGGGGAAGAGAGACGCATCGCACTCTTAGACCGGTGGGGTTGCTCTGGCAGCAGCCTCTTTGTGATCCATTGTGGTTAAGTGCGCGGACTCTAATCTGGGAGAACCGGGTTTGAATCTGGGAGAACCGGGTTTGGATGACTTTGGGCTAGCCATAGTTCTGATAAGAGCTGTCCTTGAAAAAACAGCAGTTTCTTTCAGAGCTCTCTCTGCCCCACCTACCTCACAGGGTGTCTGTTGCGGGGAGGGAAAGGGAAAGGGGTTTGTAAGCCACTCTGAGACACCTTTGGGTAGTGAAGAGCAGGGTATAAATCCAATCTCTTCTTCTTCTAAAATATTTAATATGAAGATATTGTCATGGATTTGTCTCCCCCCCCCCTTTTAGTGTTCTGTCACATGTGGAAAGGGAGTACAGAGAAGAACACTGAACTGTGCAGAGAAATCTGTTTCTGGAAAGTACAGAGAACTGGCTCCTAAAAAGTGCTCCCACCTACAGAAGCCCAGCATGGACTTGGGAAAGGCCTGCGTCTTAAAGCCCTGCCCAAGACACCCTGGTTATTCGCCCACAAGTCAGAGCAGCTGGTTCGCATCTCCCTGGTCTCAGGTAAGGAAGGAGCGCTGCTTGTTGTGAAATTGGCTTCATGTGTCCTGAGAGGGCGTCAGGGCCTCTCTGCATACTGTGAAGTCCTTATGCTTGCTGGTGGACTATGGAAGCATGACGGGGAGTAATAGAGGGTGTAAGTTTTATGTTTGGTTGCTTATGTACTGCTGCCCCTTCAAGAATGACTCATGTGGCATCCTGCGCAATGGAGATCGCCATCCTGACATGATTTGGGTTCCGAAAGTGTCTTTGTTCATGTCTGGTGTGTTCTTAAGAAATAAACGTCAACATTTTCTACACCTCCTTAATAGGCCTGGCATTCCCCCGGTGGGGGGAAAGGGGGGGAGGTTATTTGTCACCTGCATTTTATATGACAGTTTAAAGCCCAATTGTCTTATGCTTTTATTCATCCTACTGAATTCAGTAGGACTGGCTGCTATGTACAGAGGCTAGGCTTGCCAAGTCCCCCTGGGGGGCGGGGAAACCCCCGCCCCAGAGGCTTGTTCCCCGCCACCACCGGATCGGACCCGGGGGGAACCCCACTCTGGCATGCGCGTCACTAGGAAGTGATGTTATGATGCCGGGCACGCTGGGGGCGGGGCCACGGTCATCCGAGGGAAAACTATGGGTCCAGCCGCAGACCGGGAGTCCCCCGGTAAGGAGATTTTTCAACTTGGCAACCCTAACAGAGGCATCAGCTTGCAGCTATTCAATCTGGTTGTCCTTCAGGGAGAGAGAAGCCCTTAAACCTTAAACTTTCTTTATGAGGAAAGACCTCTGGTGGCAATCTTTTACCTACATGGCTGGGAGAGCCAGGTTGGTGTAGTAGTTAAGTGTGCGGACTCTAATCTGGGAGAACCGGGTTTGATTCCCCACTCCTCCTCCACTCGCAACTGCTGGATGACCTTGGGCAAGCCATAGTTCTGCCAGAGCTGTCCTTGAAAGAGCAGTTCTCCAAAGAGCTCTCTCAGCCCCACCCACCTCACAGGGTGTCTGTTGTGGGGAGGGGAAGGGAAAGGAGTTTGTAAGCCACTCTGAGACTCCGAGTGAAGGGCGGGGTATAAATCTAATCTCTACTTCTTCTTCCTCTTCTTCTCTTCCATTGCCTCCAGCAGGACTCTTTTCACACTGAGCTGCAAGAGAAAGGACTTTATGTCTTATTTGATGCTGGTCATCCAGTGTGCAGAGGCTGCTGGACACCCACTGGGGTTTTACCAGGCCTCCTCTTTAGGGTTGCCAGGTCCCTCCTGGCAACCAGCGGAGGATAGAGGGACTTATCGGAAGGGGAG
The DNA here is from genome assembly GCF_001447785.1 of Gekko japonicus. NCBI lineage: Eukaryota > Metazoa > Chordata > Lepidosauria > Squamata > Gekkonidae > Gekko > Gekko japonicus. Next base: position 544,041 of record NW_015176465.1, on the reverse strand, counting down.
GCCCAGGCAACATAACTGGCGATATGGCAATGTCAGTTCTGGCGTGTGCCAGAAGTGATGTTATCACGCTGTGACAGTGGGCAACACTGCAGTATTTGTGCAAAAATTCTATGATAAAAATGGCTTCTACCATAGAGTTTTGCCCGAATATCAGAGCGTTGCCTGGATGTCACCAGTGCAATGACATCACATCTGGTGCATGCTGGAAGTGATATTGCCACATTGCCAGTGACATAGCCTAGGCCTCCCCCCATCTCCTGGTAAGTCCCCCGCTAGCAAACCCCACTAGCTGACTTCACTCCTCTTTGAAGTGGCATTTTGGTGCAGTGGTTAAGTGTGTGGACTCTAATCTGGGAGAACCGGGTTTGATTCCCCACTCCTCCTCCACTTGCACCTGCTGATGTGACCTTGGGTCAGTCACAAGCTCTGGCACAGCTGTCCTTGAAAAAGAGCCGTTTGTGTCAGAGTTCTCTCAGCCCCACCCACCTCACAGGGTATCTGTTGTGGGGAGGGGAAGGGAAAGGAGTTTGTAAGCCGCTCTGAGACTCCAAGGGAAGGGCGGGGTGTAAATCCAACTTCTTCTTCTTCTTCTTCTTCTTCTTCTTCTTCTTCTTCTTCTTCTTCTTCTTCTTCTTCTTCTTCTTCTTCTTCTTCTTCTTCTTCTTCTTTGCTAAAAGCAATATTAATTGGGGAGCTGGGGGTAACTCACTAAGTCTCCTTTCCCTGCCAGTGCACAGCAGCCTGTGGAGGTGGCACGCAAGGGCGGTTTGTTCAGTGCCTGGCCAACGGGAGACCGGCCACGGGATGCCTCCTGCAGCAGAAGCCCGCTGCCTCACAAGCCTGCAACACCAACTTCTGTCCTCTTCCACAAGTGAAAGGTAAAATCCAGAGTCTGTTTTCTTTTCCTGACTTCTAAAGGAGTCTTTAAAGTGTTCGGCTCTGGAGGGCTGGCAGACTGAGCCAGGTAACAGTGCAGCTGGTCGCAGAGGCCAGAACCAGATGCTGCGGGATAAACGGAGCTGCTGCCAAAAACATCCGCTCTGCTCCTCCTCCTTTCTCCCCCCCAACCCCCGTCCCCCCCCCCAGTGATGGCTGGCAAAGGAAACCAATGGCAGTGGCTTGTACCCAACCATCCCTTGCAGCCAAGCTGGCAAACCTCCCCGTCCCCCCACCACCACCTAAGGAGCCTCCCCCCTCCCGAGTCTTTTCTCTCAGAGGGAGTCTAGAGGATGGCTTCAAAGATGGCTGATCCTACGTGGGCTTCTTTATTATTTATTTTATTTATATAGAGGGATTTATACCCCCACCTTTCTGCTGTCCTCAGGGCCACCAAGCTGGCTAGCAGATTTTAAAATTACATAATAAAATCACATCTTAAAAAAACAAAACAAAAGTGCATCATTCAGACACGTAAAACCAAGTTAGAATATACATGCATGACAATAATTGAAAGTGACCAATTGACCAATACAACTGGGGCAAACGGAAGAGCCAGGTCTTGTGGGGAATCAGTCTCTCTTTCAAGCAGCACTAACCACACATTATTTGCTAAATATATATATACATGCATATATATTTTTCTTTTCATTTTTCAGACGCCTTCTGCAAGGATTACTTTAATTGGTGCCACTTGGTTCCCCAGCATGGTGTTTGTAATCACAGTTTCTATGGTAAACAATGCTGCAGGTCTTGTATCAACTCAAATTTGTGACGCTTGGATCTTGGATACAAAAGCCTCACTCTGAATGCAAGACGAGCTGCAAGTTCCAACGCAGAACTGTGCCCCATGACGTCTCGAGCATTAATGCACTTTGCTCTGAAAGCATTTTCTCCCCATTATTCAATTGAGCCTGGACACAGGGACTTCTTAGATGGTCAGATCCTTTTCAGTATTCTCATGGGACCCATGGTGCTAATAAAGGGTGGGTGCTTTGTCTGTGGAGAGCAGGGACTCGCGGCACACAGTGGACAGTTTCGGAGTTGAAAACTAACGGGGGGGGGGGGATTGATTCCCTTGAACCTGGCATCTTCTTTCGGGAACGTTTTGAAGAGCAGACCGGTGGATGAGCGTGTGAAGGCAGCGATGCAGAGATCCGCTCTGCCTGCAAGAAGACTTCTTGTTTTGTTTTTATCTCAGTTACCACTGCTAAAGACGGCAGCAGTGTTAACTTTTGAAGACAACCTGCCGGGCACTGCTCCTGCACACGCCCTGCTAAAACCAGAGCACTTCCCTGGGGCTCGTGCAAGAGAACTGTCTCAAGGCATGAGATATTTATTACTTTCCGTGGGAGTTCTCTTGCGCCGCTAAAGAACAAAGCTGTCTGGATCAGTACTGCAGCGTCCTGAGCCATCTCCATTGACAGGAACAAGCTCCGGCGACCCTGCTCTACAGAAACCCCCCACCCGTTTCAAAGGGATCCTGTGTGGAAATCCCCTGCAGAGGGTTCACCTGCCATTGCATGCCCATCACCTGACTCATCTGTATCCTAAATGCCCCGTGAAAATGAATACTGTAATTGAGTACAGCGGCTGAAACATACTTGAAGTTCATTTGCCAGTTAAGAAAAACAACTGCTTTAGTTAGATCTATTAGCTTTTCATGAATATGAGAAGGGGGAAAACCCAGCCTCAAGATGCCCGCCCTTCTCAACTTCTCCACTAAGGCACAAAGATACTGCATACTTGTCTTCCGACAAGCAATCTCATTTAAACATCCTCGTTTCATGCTTTAAACCGTTAAGTATAGAGAGTATGTCCTGCCATCAGTGGCTGATAATACCAAAATGATGTTTTGCTTCCATTTTAATGTAAGGTACTTTCACATTAGATGACAGAGCTGTAGTCGCGTTAATAAACCTATTACTTTTTTTCCTCTCCTTTCGGTAGCTATTCAGAACAACTGGAAAATATTTTGAAACTTAAAAGCTTCAGGAAAGGCCGGCTTCAGTGGCTATGTTTTACAATGGCGGTGGGGGGTGGGGAGGCTGTGTTGTTGAGCACAAAATGCTCACTCTCTTCGAATCCCTAATTCCGCAACAAATCCCTCCATCTTCATCAAACAAAGCAAATGTCTAGTCTTTGTGCTGCAAAGATATAGTCGGGAAGCAGACAGGTAACACCTGACAGCATTTCGGATGGCAAAACAGCGGCTGAGTAAGGTGTCCAGTGTTTGGTGCTAGGCTCCAGTGCTCAAAATAGCCAGTCGTGCCACCAACTGGCTAAAGCAGACTATAGGTGTAATAACTTTTTAATTGAGAGAAAACACCAATGGAATTAGTGGGACCGCTTTCCACTCCACTGCAAATGTTACAAAGGCACTTTCACAGATGCCGAACGCACACGAAAGCTCATACCTTGAATCGGGTCATTTCGTAGAAAAAGAGGTGCAGTAGCTCATTAGCATAACTCATTAGCATAACTTATTTGCATATGCCACACCCCCTGACATCACCGGAAGTGTGTCAGAAGGCAACACCCACCGCTCAGGCTCCACTGGACTGTTTTGGATTGCTAGCTATTGGGGGGGGGACGTGCAGATCTGCCCTCACAGAGGAGGAAGAGCTTGTACCTGAATAAAACTTGGTCTTAAAGGTGCAACTGGACTGTTTTGGACCGGGGGGCCGGGGGAAGCTCCGCAACTTACCTGGCTGCTTCTTGCTCTGACTGAAGGCTGCTGGGAGCAGGGGGTGGGGCTTGTTGCATGTGCCTGCCCCCTGGGCTCTTTACTGCTGGAGCTCTGCTCCTGTGTGCTCCTGCGGGAAATGACCCCTGCCTTGAATCAAACTTTGTTGGTCTTAAAGGTTCCACTGGACTCTACATTTGTTCTGATGCACTTTCAATCCACTTTCGATGCACTTTAGTGATTGTTGGCAAGTGGGTTTTGCTGTTGCACACGTTAAAAAACCTGTTGCAAAATGCATTGAAAGTGGATTGAAAACGCAGTATTATTCAGCACGTGTGAGAGCGCAGTAAAATAAGGGGAATCATGCAAATGCACATTATTTGCATAGTGTTCATGGTCACATAATTTGGTTTTTCTTGATGCAGACATTTTTTTGCATTTTTCAAAGACAAAAAGGACAAGCCCTGACTAAAAAATAGGCTCTGCAATTTCAACAGTGGTGCTGCTGTAACAGTTTCTGGTACTGTTGCTCCAAATGGGAACGCAACCGTTTATGCTACCTGAAGTTTAATAAATTTTTATTTGTTTCTCTGCTGTCTTGTAAATTATTTTGGCAACGCTTAAAGGCCAGGTGGCTCAAGTGGTTAAGACCCTGAACTGCAGGCTGTGGAAGGTCAGTAGTTCAGCAGTTCAAGACCCGAGTGTGCCGCATGACGGAGTGAGCTCCCGTCTCTAGTTCCAGCTCCTGCCAACCTAGCAGTTCGAAAGCAAGAAATTGCAAGTAGATAAATAGGGACCACTTCGGTGGGAAGGTAACAGCGTTCCGTGCGCCTTGGTGTTGAGTCATGCCGGCCACATGACCACAGAAACGTCTCCGAACAGCGCTGGCTCTTCGGCTTTGAAACGGAGATGAGCACCGCAACCCTAGAGTCGGACTCGACTGGCTTTCGAGCAAGGGAACCTTTACCTTTACCTTTAAAGGCCAGGTAAAAGCCCACACCTTTGAAACCTTGGTTCTGAATGTTAACCTCTGGTTGTCCAATGTTATTACTTACTGTCACGCTTACTGCCTCTTGCCTATCATCTAACCAATTCAAAAGCCATCTGTAAGCTTCTGTCACAGTGTCGCATGGCCAACAAATGAGAGCCATGGCACAGCTGCAAAGGAGAGTGGGAGACGCCCAGTTCTCAGTGGCTCCATTAAAAGCAAAGTACGTGGGATTTAAGGGAAACCTATTCCCTCCCAGGAACCGTCCTCATTCTCCCACCCCAATGAGGACATGAATGTATGCTGAGAGTCAGTTTGGTGTAGTGGTTAAGTGCACGGACTCTAATCTGGGAGAACCGGGTTTGATTCCCCACTCCTCCACTTGCAGCCAGCTGGGTGACCTTGGGCAAGCCACAGTTCTCTCAGAGCTGTTCCCTCAAGAGCAATTCTCTCACTCAGCCCCCCCCACCTCACAGGGTGTCTGTTGTGGGGAGGGGAGGGGGAGGGGAAGGGAAAGGAGTTTGTAGGCTGCTCTGAGACTCCGAGTGAAGGGCAGGGTATAAATTTAGTCTCCTCCTCCTTCTTCTTGGTTCTTTTTCTTCTTCATAATGTAAAGTCTCCCCTATAAATGCACGACTGCTGTTTGCTTCTCCAGGAATCTGAAAAGTGTTGCTGTCTGATATAGTATTGCAATAGGAAGATCAGGAGGAGGATTCACTTTCACTTCAGAGTGGCAAGAGCGAATGCCATTTCTTCGCAGATGGAATGCATCCAGTTAGCATTTTCCACAGCCATGCTGAGAAAACGGTTGTCATTGCTGCTTTGTTTGGGGGGAGGGTTTTTTTCCCCCAGTCACACTGGAGATTGTGAAACCGAAACCTGTTTTCAGAATGAGAAAGGCATCAGTGCGCCTTGAAGAGTGCTGTTTGAGAAGATGGCAAAGACGTTTCCCAGCTTCCTCTAGCAACTCGGCTGGGTCTGATAGGAACGTTGTAGTTTGCATTCTGTATGAGTAGCTAAGCCTTTCAAGATGTGGAAATCGCCTGTCCCGAAAACTGCAAATCCCCAAGGATGACCCCAGGTTACATCAAACATCACCATTAGCTGGCCAAAGTATGAAGAAAAATGTTTCAAGTTGACTGGGAATCTCTCACATTAGCTTTATTAAGTTCTTTGAGTTTTTTGAATAGTTTTCCCCCAGGGCCATTTTCATAGAATTGTAGAATTACAGAGTTGGAAGGGGCCATACAGGCCATCTAGTCCAACCCCCTGCTCAGTGCAGGATCAGCCTAGAGCATCCCTGACCAGTGTTGGTCCAGCTGCTGCTTAAAGACTGCCAGTGAGGGGGAGCTCACCGCATAAGAACATAAGAGACGCCAATGTTGGATCAGGCCAAAGGCCCATCCAGTCCAACACTCTGTATCACACAGTGGGCAGAAATACCAGGTGCCCTCAGGAGGTCCACCGGTGGGGCCAGGACATTAGAAGCCCTCCCACTGTTGACCCCCCCAAGCACCAAGTAGACAGAGCATCCCTTGCCCCAGAGCCCCTATCTATGCCTAGTGGCTAGTAGCCACTGATGGACCTCTGCTCCATATGCTTATCTAATTCCCTTTTGAAGCTGTCCATGCTTGTAGCTGCCACCACTTCCTGTGGCAGTGAATTCCAAGTGTTAACCACCTCCTGAGGCAGCCCATTCCACTGTTGCACAACTCTGACTGTCAAAAAGTTTTCCCTAAATCCAGACGGTACCTTCCCACCCTTAAACCCATTCTTGTGAGTCCTCTCCTCACCTGCCAACAGGAACAGCTCCCTGCCCTCCTCTAAGTGACAGCCCTTTAGATACTTCAAGGGAGAAATCATGTCCCCCCTCAACCTCCCCTTCTCCAGACTGAACATTCCCAAGTTCCTCAGCCTTTCCTCATAGGGCTTCTTGGTCTCCAGGCCCCCGATCATCCTCATCGCTCTCCTCTGCCCCCCGCTCCATTCAGTCCGCATCCTTTTTGAAGTGAGGCCTCCAGAACTGCACACAATATGGCAGGTGCAGCCTGACCAATGCAGTGTACAGCAGGACTATGACGTCTTGCAATTTGGATGTTGTTCCTCTGTTGATACACCCCAAGATCACATTAGCTTTTTTTTGTCACCATATCACACTAGCTGCTCATATTTAACTTTGGTTCACACACTGCTACCCAGAAGTATATCCCCCATCCAGTATGTGTGTTCCTCATTTCTTTTACCCAGATGTAGAACTCGGCACTTATCCTTGTTAAATGGCATTCATTTTTATCTGCCCACTTCTCCAGCGTGTTCAGATCTCGTTGAATTATGTCTCTTCTGGTGTGTTTGCTGCTCCTCCCCATTTGGTGTCATCTGCAAATTTAATGATTAGCCCCTCCACACCCTCGTCCAGATCATTTATAAAAATATGGAAAAGTACCGGGCCCAGAACCGAGCCCTGTCAGGCACCCCACCGGACACCTCCATTCAGACGAAATGCCATTGACAACTACTCTTTCAGTTCCCTATCCCCCTAACTATCCTAGAGTCCAGTCCGCAGTCCTCTAGTTTACCCATCAGAACATCTTAGGGAACCCTGTCAGAAGCTTTACTGAAATCCAGGTAAACAACATCAGCAGCATTCCCTCGATCCAGTAAGCTTGAAACTTGATCAAAGAAGGAAAGGAGGTTGGTCTGGCAGGACCTGCTGGGGCCGAATCCGTGCTGACTTCCCCAGATCACCAAGTTGTCCTTTAGATGCTTGCAGATCGATCCCTTTAAAATCTGCTCCAGTCTCTTCCCTGGGACAGAGGTCAGACTGACTGGCTTGTAGTTTCCTGGGTCATCCCCAGGGCTTTTTTTGTAGAAAAAGTCCATCAGGAACTCATTAGCATAATAGGCCACACCCAGAAGCAGAAACTCATTAGCATATTAGGCCACACCCCTGACTGCACCGCTCATTAGCATATTAAGCTGCATTCCCATGTTACCAGAAGTGTGGTCATCCAGCCACACCCACCTTTTGCTTCTTATTCTGTTCACCTTGTTTGTGGTCAAAACCCAGGGCCTTTTTTTGTAGCAGGAACTCCTGTGCATGTTAGGCCACACACCCCTAATGTAGCCGATTCTAATGAGTTTCTGCTGTTGGGTGTGGCCTATTATGCTAATGCGTTCCTGCTGGGCGTGGCCAACTTGGGAGCCAGCCGGAACTCTGTTCCTGTGCGTTCCTGCCCAAAAATAGCCCTGGTCATCCCTACTCCCTTTTTTGAAAATCGGGATCACATCTGCCCTCCTTCAGTCTTGTGGCACATCTCCCATCCTCCAAGAGGTCTGGAAGATGATGGAGAAAGGCTCTGCAAGCTCTCTAGAAAGTTCTTTGAGCACTGTCGGGTGTTGTACTCACTCAATTTTCCAGACTATGTATACTTGTGAGTTTCCCTGACAGGCCCCACGCACACAAAGGATCATTTCATGTCAAGGAAATGGTGTGAGGAGGAAGGCCGAAGCCCCTTCTCTACATGCGCCATGGTTGCATTTATTATCAGGCACAGCACGAACTGAGTACCCCTATGTCATATATGGTTATTACACAAGACACAGTGGGGTAGGGTTACCAGGTCTTACCTGGCTGCTGGGGGGGGGAGCTCCCTCTTTTTCCCCTGGAGTTTTCAGCATGTGCATGAAATGTGTGCACCATGATAACATCACCCGGACGTGACATCATCGCACAGGGCACATTGCAGGAGGACGCTCTATCATTTGAGGAAAAACTGCATGGTAAGTAAATTAGCATACAAATACAAGAGTTAAGAAGCAGATGTGAGAACAAAGTTTGAGTCCAGTGGCACCAAATGAGAGACTAGCTTATGCCCAGAATCGAACTTTGTTAGTCTTGAAGGTATGAAAATACAATTAGAGCACCACTAATTAGATTAGCCACTAATTTAATTAGTGGTGATCTAATTAAGCTCCTGTCATGAGAAAATGTGTGGCTGCACATGTCTGTAAATGCGGTTTTACCCGTGCCACCCACACTCTCCTTGGTTCGTGTGTCCCCTGAGTGTTGCCTCCTTACCAAAGGCGAAAGGTGCAAGTCTGGAAACCACTAAAGCCTGGCAGAGACACTCAAGCAAAGGTCTCTTCTTCCAATAAAACTTATCTTTATTAAATGAAAAACAATCAAAGGTTTACCTGGCAAGGTGGCATGCAAGACGCTATGCCAGCTTGCCAACACAGTACACTCCTATTTCTTAAATATTGATAGTGAATACACACACACACAAATAAACATGCAAGCAAAGTTCTATCCCACCCAAAGCATGCAGAGAACGAAAGGCCTTCCGGGCTGAACTCAGAAAAGTCTCTGGAGAGTAAAAGTCTCTCCTGATCCTTCAAGAGCCAGCAAAGGTCTGTTGAGGCTGACCAGTATTTATACCAAATGATCAAAGAGGTCCCCCAATAATTAGATTACAGTTGTGAATTAACATTTTGAAGTTTTACAGGAGATTGCTTCCTTGCGTCTCACACAACATTTTTATTTACAGGATCAGTATAGTGTCAATGTTTTTTTTCTGGTGTTCCCACTATGGAAAATAAACTGTCCTTTGATGTTATCTCTGAGATGGGGTGTGTGAATTCCTGTATCTCAGGAGTTCGATTGCCTATCGGATTGAAGTCTGTCACTGCCCCAAATGGCCTTTCCTGCCAGCTGCAGTTTATGGCCTAGGAAATTGTGGGTTTCACACCTATGGAGATTTTCATTGATTCAGATCCTGGGAATGGAATATGTGAATTTTTGCGTGCGTGACCAAGAAAGAGATTTGCTTGGAACAGAGGGCTGGCAAAGAATCATGGTTTGGTTCAGTGAAGCAGACCAAGCCTCCTTGCTGTTTTGTTAGCAAAGACAGAGACAAATGCATGGATTTTTTTAACTATTTGGTTCATTTTTAAACCCAAACCTTCAATATTTCTAAAATTTCTTACCACAGCTCCCTGCTCCTGGCACCCCCCACTGAAAATTTTCTGGCTACGGGCCTGCATGGAACAGGAGCCAAACAAGTGGGCAAGGCCCTTGGCTGGTGGAACTTTTGGTTGGCAGGTGGTTCTGACCATGAAACGGAGACGGTGCTGAGAAGAGCCACAGATGGTTCCTGAGCCACTTAAGGAGTATCACTGGTGTAATAGATATAATAAAGCAATGAAAACTGCCTAAATTAATAACAATAAAAATTAACAACAACAACAACAAAAGGATGAGGGTCTTCCTGACCTCAAGAGGCTGGAGCCATATCAAAGACTGCTCAGATTCAGGCTACAGTTGGTCTTACAAATAGGTGTGTCTAATATAAAAGGTAAAGGTTTCTCTTGCTTGAAAGCCAGTCGAATCCGACTCTAGGAGGCAGTGCTCATCTCCGTTTCAAAGCCGAAGAGCCAGCGCTGCCCAAAGACTTCTCCATGGTCATGTGGTCAGCATGACTAAATGCCAAGGTGCACGGAACGCTGTTACCTTCCCACCGAAGCGGTACCTATTTATCTACTTGCAGTTCCTTGCTTTTGAACTGCTAGGTTGGCAGGAGCTGGGGCCAGAGATGGGAGCTCTCTCCGTCATGCGGCACTCGGTTTCTCAAACCACTGAACTACATACCTTCTGGTCTGCAGCTCAGCGTCTTAACCTCTGAGCCACCGCGGCCCCGTATCTAATGTACAAGTTCACAAATAAAGGTATTTCTGCCTTGGTAAAGCCCTTTCGGCTAAGCAGTGATAACTTTAAAGGTTGCCAACTCTGGATTGGGAAATTCCTGGAGTTTTGGGGGTGGACCCTGGGGAGGGTGCAGTATAGAGAGGGACCTCAGCAGGACTCCAGTCTCCAAAGCAGCCATTTGTCCAGGAGAACTGACCTCTGTCCTCAGGAGCTCTCCAGGCCACGTCTGGATGTCGGCAGCCCTATTTATGAGGGAGCCTGACCAGGGGCGCAGCATGGTGTAGTGGACTGAGTGGCCGACTAGACCCAGGTTTGAATCACCACTCTTCCTCGGCCAGCAACGTCACTTCCAGGGCACACCAGAAGTGGCACCATTGCACTGCCAGCGACATGGAGCACTCTGGGATTTGGGCAGAAATCGTGTGGTGAAGAAAGAGTCAACCTTAGAGTTTTGCCCAAATTGATCCCTAGAAGTGACATCACTGCATTACTAGCACCGGTGCTGTGTCACCAGCTGAGGCCTCCCCCTGCTGCCAGTCTAGGATTGCCAAGTCCCCCCGGGGGGCCGGGAAAACCCCGCCCCAGAGGCCCATTCCCCAGCGGCGGCAGATCGGGCCCCGGGGGGAACCCCACCCCGACGTGCACGTCACCCAGAAGTGACACGACCACACCAGGCATGCTGGGGCCGGGCCACGATCATCCGAGGGAAAACTCTATGGTTTTCCCTCGGATGGTCGTGGCCCCGCCCCCAGCATGCCTGGCATGGTCGTGTCACTTCTGAGTGACGTGGATGCGGCACGCACACACTTTGCACACACGCGCTCCAGCCGCCAGCCGGGAGTCCCCCGCTGCGGCAAAATTCGGACTTGGCAACCCTAAGCCAGTCAGTCCCCCCTCCCCGCCACCAGTTGCCAGGAGGGACCTGGAGACTCTGTTTGGAAGTTCACTGGGTCACCTTAGCTCAGTCACACACTCTCAGCCTAACCTACCCAGGCCCGTAGCCAGGATTTTTAAAGTCAGGGGGCATTTAAATTTCTTAGGGGGCACTGGCTAATCGAATGAAAGGAACACCCAACTCCTTCCCCATTACCTGCTGCCGCTTAGGAGCCCTGGGCTAGACAGGAAGTCTTGGGGCCTTGCCGGTAAGTCAGGGGGCCTATCCCCGAGATGCCCCACTGTAGCTATGGGCCTGAACCTACCTCACAGGTTTGTTGTGAGGATAAAATATGGAAGGGAAAACTGCATAAGCTGCCAGGAGTTCTCACAGGAAACAGACAATAAAAATGTGCAAGACAGAGTGGGTCAGTTTGTGAGCTGAGATACATTTTTGGATCCTGGACTGCTTCTGGGACAGCAGCATGGCCTTGGCCAGTCCCTTTTGAGACAAGCAGGACCAGCAGAGGCTAGAAAGAGAGAGCCAAAAATCCTAAATATAAATAGACATTGATGGGGTCTGAACTGGCAGAGACTGATCAAGAGAGAGATCTTGGAGTTGTAGTAGATAACTCACTGAAAATGTCGAGACAGTGTGTGACTGCAATAAAAAAAGCCAATGTTATGCTGGGGATTATTAGGAAGGGTATTGAAAACAGATCAGCCAATATAATAATGCCCCTATATAAATCAATGGTGAGACCTCATTTGGAATACTGTGTGCAGTTCTGGGCACCACACCTTAAAAAAGATATTATAGCTTTGGAAAAAGTGCAGAAAAGGGCAACTCAAATGATAAAAGGGTTGGAACACTTTCCCTATGAGGAAAGGTTAAAGCGCTTAGGGCTCTTTAGCTTGGAGAAAAGACGACTGAGGGGTGACATGATCGAGGTTTATAAGATTATGCATGGGAAAGAGCAGGTAGAGAAAGAGGTACTTTTCTCCCTTTCTCACAATACAAGAACTCGTGGGCACTCCATGAAATTGCTGAGCGGTCGGGTTAGATCGGATAAAAGGAAGTACTTCTTCACCCAAAGAGTGATTAACACTTGGAATTCACTGCCACAGGAAGTGGTGGCGGCTACAAGCATGGGCGGCTTCAAGAGGGATTTGGAAAAACATATGGAGCAGAGGTCCATCAGTGGCTACTAGCCACAAGGTCTAGATAGGGGCTCTGGGGCAAGTGATGCTCTGTCTTCTTGGTGCCTGGGAGGGGCAACAGTGGGAGGGCCCCACTGGTGGACCTCCTGATGGCCCCTGGTCTTTTTGGCCACTGTGTGACACAGAGTGTTGGACTGGATGGGCCTTTGGCCTGATCCAACATTGGCGTCTCTTTATGTTCTTATGTTCTTATGAGAGATTTGGTTGCCAGGTCTTACCTGGCAGCCAGTGGGGAGGGGGGGTGTCCTTCTCCCTGACTGGAAGTTCTTCAGCATGTGTGCGAAGCATGCACACTGCGATGACATCACCCAGAAGTGACATCATCATGCAGGGCACGTTGTGGGCGGGGCCTCTGTTGTCCGAGGAGAAACCATAAGAGTTTTCCCTCGAACAATAGAGCATCCTCCTGTAAGACAGAAACTCCGTCACGGGTTGTGCTTCCCCAGCCCAATTTGAGAAAGCACTCGGCACAGTCCTGTAGAGGAGAATCCAGACTAAAACTTTATTAATAAAGGAGGGAAGCGCGGGTTCAACAAGATTTTGGATCCCACAGCTCTCCTTAAGGTTACAATGGGAGATATAAGATTTTATATCCCCTATTACACTTAGAAATAAATCATAATTATTGGTTCCATCAAACCGTCATATATCCGTCACACCATTCTGATTGGGCTCCAACCTGTGGGTTGGATTTTCTCAGGCAAAAATATACCTCCTTCAGTTGAACAATGGGCCTTCTTCTTCCCAGACGATGAAATTCTAAAAGTATCTAATGTAGCAGATATGGGTACATAGTGGTGTGTGTTCTTCATCTAACGTAGGCTAAATGACATCAGGAATATGCACAGCTATAGTTGGCAAGAACAAGCAAGGTCACAAGCAGTATGGTTGCCTGTCAGCATTTAGTATTTTACCCAGGATGTATTTAATCAATGAACCAAAGTGAATATCTGAATATATGTTCATGATTGATTTCAGTTGCTGTGATTAGAATCATCAAAGGCACTTAACATATGCACCATGGAAGCGTTAAGTGCACCTACTAAGTTAGACTGTTAGTCAGTGGCAGAGTACAAAGTGTTTCATAAGCGGTGCGTACAACACTCCTGCAACATGCCCTGTGCGATGGCTTCGCCTCTGGGTGACACCACCTATACTCAATCCCCGATGACCTATTGGTAAACGAAAACCAAAGGTCTAAATTGAAGGAATGGGTCTTTAATAAGGATGGGCTTTTGAATCAACATGTGGTAGTAAGTTGCCATACAGCCCCCTTGTATAAGATCTTTAAAAGAGATAATTGTAGGACTGTATATCTTGAGAAACTAACTACTTTGGAACTGAGAAGGGCTTTTACTGCCCTAAGGTTCCATGTCATACCCTCAATGGTTTGTATTGGTCGCTTTCTGGGTGCCCCTGCCGCCTCTAGAATATGCCTATGTGGTATGGATGAAGTGGATTATGTCGAGCATTACATTCTGAGATGTTTATGGCACGAATCACTTAGGCAAAGGTTTATTTATCCTATTGTACCTCTGTATAATGGAATTGCTGAGCAGGATTTGACCGTGTTCTTGCTTTCTGATACTGATGCACATGTTACTAGCAGAATGGCTTTGTTTGCACTGGCGGCAAAAAAGATAAGAGGGGGTCTAGGACTTAGTGCAAGTTATTGATGTATATTTCTGTTGTGCTTTGGTTTACTTTGTGTTGTTATGGCCAATGGCTAAGACAATAAACGAAACTTGAACTTGGGTGACACCACCACACCGGGCACGTTGGCGCAAACGTAGAGCTTTGGGGGCAGGGTTCCCCTCACCAGCTGGATCTGGGCCAGCAGGTTGGGGGAATCTGAAAGTAGGCAAACCCTCGCCCCCGGTGGGGGAAGGGCAAGCCTAATTCTTACACTGGGCCTGAGAAATGATAATGCGCCCAAAATGGAATGTTTCCACCGTTGTGGGGGTGAACTCGGCCAAGGACGATGGTAAAAGCCAGGCAAAGAACCCACGGGGAATCCACATTGTAAAGAAGAAATCGTTTCTGTAATGTATTGAAATAGCTTACTTGAATCGCCACATTCACTCCCTATGTTAAGCTTCAAGCCAGACGAAGGCTCCTCAGAACGGACTCACTATTGGTCGCTCCGTAACAGCGACCAATCAGAACTGTGCCAATTCCTGAGAGGGAAAGACTCTCATTGGTTGTTATCTACACAACCCCATTGGTTGTTAATTGTAAATAGGCGTGGCTACATTAGCCCGGGAACGTTTAAAAGGAGCCTGGCTCCCAATGTTAATCTGTTCTGGTTATGACTGAATTCAAGTGCTTGTTCGTATCTTTAATAAAGCTGATCACTTTGGTTGAAATCACTCTCCGGGTCATTGTTAGTGGCGATCTAACAGTTTCTGCTTTCATGGCCTCCTCTGCTTTATTCAACACAAATCCTTCTCTGCACCAACTTTCAATCTAGGCCAAGCTTAACAGAATTTGCCTTCTTCCTTTTTTTTAAATAGAGAAGTTCAGAAGGATCTTGCCTGCTGGAAACCTTTTGGTACTGAGGAAGCAGTAGCAAATGCCTGGAGACGGTTTGTCTCAGTCAGCGAGACTGGAAAGTGAGGACTCGGCCTTGTTCCCAGTGAGGAGGCAGAAGCCGTCATAGTTCTGAACCTGTTCCCATGTAAACGTCTGAGTCATCCGCCCCAAGTGTTGGGATTTGGCAGCATCGACCGTTCTGCAGCTGAGAAATTATGCTGCTCTCATCATTTTGTGGTAATCTGAGGTCCTGTCCCTAATATGCACTCCTGGAAACTGGAGCATTGGTGTAATGGCTGTGCAGCGAGGGGGAAGTGGGAGGCATACAAGGCTAACTCACCCCATTGTCTGTCTCAGACAAACATTTCCACTTTGATCTAATGGAGGTAAAACATTGCTCATGACCAATTCTTTGCAATCTAGGGATCAAAATATTTTGCCGTTGTCAAGCTGCAGGTAGGAATGGGTGTTTAAAAGGTAAAGGTAAAGGTTCCCTTGCTCGAAAGCCAGTCGAATCCGACTCTAGGGTTGCGGTGCTCATCTCCGTTTCAAAGCCGAAGAGCCAGTGCTGTCCGAAGACGTTTCCGTGGTCATGTGGCCGGCATGACTAAACACCAAGGTGCACGGAACGCTGTTCCCTTCCCACCGAAGTGGTACCTATTTATCTACTTGCCATTTCTTGCTTTTGAACGGCTAGGTTGGCAGGAGCTGGAACTAGGGTCTCGAACTGCTGAACTACCGACCTTCCACAGCCTGCAGTTCAGCGTCTTAACCACTTGAGCCACCGCAGACAGAGGAAATTACAGGTAAGTTGTGATTGGGGGGGGGTGAGATCCAACAATAGATTTGTACTGAAGACAGAGCAATTTTCACTGATTCCCTTCTACAGATTTTTGACTCTGTTAAATAGTGGGTTTAACACGGCAGAGGCAGAATGACTTCAGCAAGCAGCAGTTTATTCCATCTCAACAGGAATGCTTTACATGGGGCAACCGCCCTAACTATATACACCTAAGCCACTCCCAGCCCCCATGTGATTGGTGAGTTCAATTGGCCTCCAGGCTCCAGATTGGCCAGCTGTTCTCAGGGGCCAATCCGCAGGCAGGTTCCAGGACCCTGCCTGCCTTTGTTCTGGGGCTCCACGTTCCATCTAGGTGGCCTGCCCAGGCAAGCCCAGACATGCCTCCTTATGTCCAGACATAACAGACTCCCCTCTCAATCTGTTCCTGGGGTATTCCCCCCTCCCCAAAGAAGGTGCATTTTGGGAAGCATTTTGAGCTCCAACAGGAGATTCTGTTCCACACCTAGAAACCCCTCCTGTCAGCATAATGAAAGACAACCAATGTGGTCTAGTGTCAAACTATTATCTGGCAGACCCAGGTTAAAATTCCCTCTCTGCCATGAGGCTTGCTCAGTGACCTTGAGCCAGTCACACGCTCTCCGCCGGACCTACTCCGCAGGGTTGCTGTCGAGTTGCCAACTGTAGGTCAGTAAATTCCTGAAGATTTAGGGGTGAAGCGTGGGGAGGCAGGGTTTGGAGAGGGGAGAAGGTGCCTCAATGAGATATGATTCCAAAGAGTCCACCCTCCAAAGCAGCCATTTTCTCTAGGTGAACTGATCTCTGTAGTCGGGAGATCAATTTTAACTCCAGGACATCTCCAGACTGGGAAGAAAGGCTAGAAGTGAAGACACTGGAATAGATGTTGCTGCTAGTTACCAACGAGTACTCAAGGGGCAGATACTTTTTTCTGAGCTCTCGGCCCAGGTGCCCTCCTGAGGAAAGTAGGGTTAATCAAGGCTGGTGTAGTGTATCAAGTCCTGACAAGTCCAGACAAGTCCAGAGACAAAGGTCAAGCTTCACTCCAAGAGACAATGGACTATGCGGATTCTAGCCCACTCCAATCAGGGGGCTAGGTTCCTGGCTGAGAAGCCAATGGGACTCTCGGCCACTGTAAATAACCTATTGGGAAGTGGGGGTGTGTGTTTTGGGTGGCGGGTTCTCGGGGAATATAAGCCGGCCTGCGAGCCGGCAAAATTCGTCTTGTTCCTGATCGAATAAAGTACGCTTTGCTGAAATCACTCTCCATCTGCGTACTTTTCAGCTGGGTTCCAAGATGGATACCTGGCTGAGGTTTTACTATGCTGCTGTTCCAATTAGTAGATCTATACCCTTGACTTGCTGATGTGGACACCAGGCTTTGCAGACAAGAGAGATACAGAATGGCCTCTGAATAAAGCGAGCCTGTTCTTGTGTACATTCTTAGGCATTTAGCCATGCAGAACATCAACAGTGTTGTCTCAGAAGGGAGTTGATGGCCATGGTAATATTCCTAGCAGTGACTGGCTGAACTGCTCTGATGTCATGGAAAAGCAGAGTAGAATGACCGGGGGGGG
>NW_015176465.1:520971-526300 GCF_001447785.1 Gekko japonicus | reverse complement strand
TCCTGTCATTGGCTGAACTGCTCTGATGTCATGGAAAAGCAGAGTAGAATAACCAGGGGGGGGGTGTCCTGTCATTGGCTGAACTGCTCTGATGTCATGGAAAAGCAGAGTAGAATAACCAGGGGGGGGGTGTCCTGTCATTGGCTGAACTGCTCTGATGTCATGGAAAATCAGAGTAGAATGACCGGGGGGGGGGTTGTCCTCTCATTGGCTGAACTGCTCTGATGTCATGGAAAAGCAGAGTAGAATGACCGGTGGGGGGGCGTTGTCCTGCCATTGGCTGAACTGCTCTGATTCTACAGAGGTGCTGGGGAGGAAGGAAAGAGCCTTCGGAGAGGGACGAAAATAACATGAACCTAGAGAAAGGGAGCGAAGGTAGAGACAGGCCAAGGACTGGAATAGGAACCCCAGGTGGAAGGGACCAGCCTCTTCCAGGGGGTACCAGAAAGGGATTTTTTAGAGTGCATCCCAACGACATGAACCCATGCTCTTAACTCGCCATTAGGGGGTAAACAAGTGGGAAAGCAGGCAAGGTGCATCATCCCTCCCTTCAGGGAAGACTCACACCATTCCCACCCTGCCCCCAACGGTCAGAAGGATCCAGGGAAATGTCCTAATACTGTTAAATTTAGCAGTACCCCCTCCCTCTGTCTGTCTGGTTTAATAAAAGTCTGAGGTAGGCTCCATTTTCAGAAGTGACGTCAGTGGGGCTGGAGCTGAAGCACCCTGTCTGGCCCCCACTTCAGAAGGACAGAGGATTTCACCGCAGGCTGGGGGTTTGGGGGGTGGTAACCCTAGACTTGGGGTCTCAAATTCTTTTTTTCTCTCCCAGACGGTTCCACGAGACCACGTGGCTCCTGCTTGCAGAAGATCTCCTTTCATCCTGGAAGACATTCAGGCTGAGCCGGTGGATCCTTTTGCACGCCATTCAAATTATATTGCACTTTAGTGGCGGGAGACTGGTGGGCCCGGAGGCACATGGCCTTCCCTGCCTTTGCCGTTTCCAGCAGGGACATGCTGACTCCAGTTGTAAATATATATATATATCAGGCTGAACAGACACGGTATTCCCCTCCGAAGTGGCACAGAAATCCCTTATAGCACAGCTAGGCCCCGCCGTCGCCACAACTGCTCCTGCTGGAATTTAATTCCAGGTCACAGCCAGACAAAAATTATGCCCCGTCATTTTGCTCACAGACTCTGAGTATTATTTTTAGTTGCAGAAGCAAACATTAAACATTAACGTCAACCTGGAAGCATTTGTGTTTCGGGATCCCGGTTAAATTCTGCCTTGGAACAGACAGACTCGTTTTCATAGTGTACATTGTTTTCCTGATCTCCCAAGTCCCCACTCAACCTCTTCTTCTTATGTTCTTATCAGCTTTAAAAGGGGATTAGATAGATTCATGGAAGATAAGTATGGTTAGGGTGACTGAGGGGAACCTCCACATGCAGAAGCACTAATCCTCTGAACCCCAGAGCTAGGCAACATCAGGAAAAGCCTTCGTCCTCTATGTCCTGTTGTGTTGCTGGCCCTCCAGAGGAGCTGGGTGGCCACTGTGTGTGAGAGAGGCTGCTTGACTAGATGGACTAATTGGCCTGATCCAGCAGGGCTATTCTTACATTCTTAACCCTCAGCATCCCTGTCCATTTCTTTCCTCCATGGAGGAGGGAATCATCATCATCATCATCATCATCATAGGTCGATTCGGGGGAATCGCGGGGATCGCAGTTCCCCCGGGTGAGGTGCGGGGGGGCACATGACGAAGCCCCGCCCCCTGCTTCCTGCCTCCCCACTTCCGGCCCTCATTCAGACAGGAGGAGGCAGGAGGCCATCGCCGGCGATCCATCCATCCGCCTGTCTGCCTAAGCACTGGGACATCTCACAGCCGAAAGAAGAAGCCGAGCCGGGAAAAGTGAACGACACCGAGACTCCACCAGGGTGCCGGTAGGCAGCCCTTCCCTTGAACTGATGTGGCCGTAGTTAGGGTTGATATAGGTGACTAGCACCCAAGAATTGTAAACCGCCCAGAGACCCCTACGGGGGTTAGGGCGGTATATCAAGTTGAATGATAAATAAAATAAAATAAAAAAGAAGAGGGAGGGTAAGTTGCTTCCTCCCCGCCGGTCCCCTGATGTCAGGGGGTGTGGCATATGCTAATGAGTTATGCTAATGAGTTCCCCTAGCTCTTTTTCTATGAAACGACCAATAATAATAATAACAATAATAATAATAATAATAATAATAATAATAATAATAATAATAATAATAATAATAATAGCAGCTTTTCTATAGTGTTTTTAGAGTATACCGAATATTTCATAAACCTTATCTCAGTCATTCTTACAACAGCCCAGAAAGGCAGTCCAGCATCATTACCATCTCTCATCTCCTGTCAAAGAATAGCATTGAGGCTGAGGTAAAACCTGAAAGCTTGGCTCATCATATTCCGCAGTTTTATGCACATTCGCCTGAGAACAAGGCCCGCCAAGGCGCATGGGCCTACATTTGCCAGCTCTGGGGTGGAAAGTTCCTGGAGATTTCAGGACAGAGCCTGGTGAAGGCAGGGTTTGGGGAGTGGAGGTATCTTGGCAAGGTATACTGCCATAAAATCCACCTTCCAAAGCAGCCACCTTCTCAGGAGGAACTGATCTCTGTAGTCTGGAGATCTCCAGGCCATGCCAGGAGGTTTGGCAGCCCTAGCATAGTCATCGTGCAAGTGTTAATCCCTCACAAGTAGGTTTCCTTTCATTATGCCTGGTACACAGAGCAGAAGTTGTTAGCCTCTAATCTAGGATGGCCACCCAAAAATGCACCGTACAGATCAATTCTTTCCCGAACATTTATTGGACTTTTGGCCAGTTTGGTTTGACTGTTCAGGGCCAGCCATTTAAATCTAACAGCTGACTAGTGTGCCCACTCAGCGGTTAGATTTAAATGGCTGCAAGCCATTAAACCCTTCAGTTTCACTTCCCCCCTTCGAAGAGGGGAAACAAAACCGAAGGGTTAAATGGCTGCCAGCCATTTAAACCTAACAGTTGAGTGGTGGACCTGCTCAGTGGTTAGGTTTGAACCCCCTTCGAAGCAGCAGGAAGCAAAACTGAATGGTAAATGGCTAGCAGCCATTTAACCCTTCCAGGGCTGTCCCCACCCCCTTTCTCCCGGCCTCAGCAAGCTGCAGTCAGGAGAAAGGGGGGACAAACTCGCCGGACCAGCTCGATTCGAGTGGGGGGTCTTGGCTCAGTTCAGGGTTCAGCTCATGGGCCACCCCGAACCCAAACTGAACCCCACCCTTTTTAGGTTTGTGCCCATCCCTAGTCTTTATCATACAGGCTAGAGGAATTCGTAGAGCCTTGCATGGGCTATGATGTCATTTCTACCAGAAATGACATCACAACTCCACCCTGAAACTGTTGTTGTTGTTGTTTTTATTATTTGCACAGCTGACAGCCCTTTGCTATCGGATATAAAGACAGAAAAGGAAATTCTACCAGCTTTTCTCACCGCTTCAAGAAAACAAACTGTACCTCCCAAACACCTTCTTTGTTCCTGGCTACCCAAGAAAACATAGAAAGGTTTTTCCACACAGAGGACTCTCGCTCCCTGCCGCATATAGCCCTTTCTCCCATCCTCTGTAAGAAGCAAAGTGGGGAAGGAGTGAGGGCCAGAGGAGGCATGGGCCGGAGAAGCCAAGGCTGTGGGCTCCCTGGGTTGCCGCATGACAGAGTGAGCTCCCGTCTCTAGTTCCAGCTCCTGCCAACCTAGCAGTTCAAAAGCAAGAAATTGCAAGTAGATAAATAGGTACCACTTCAGTGGGAAGGTAACAGCGTTCCGTGCGCCTTGGTGTTTAGTCATGCCGGCCACATGACCACAGAAATGTCTTCGGACAGCGCTGGCTCCTCGGCTTTGAAACAGAGTTGAGCACCGCAACCCTAGAGTTGGATTCGACTGGCTTTTGAGCAAGGGAACCTTTACCTTTAAGGCAACAGTAGGTGCAGTTTCCACCTGGCATCTCTGTGTTTGGCTTAAACACATTGTCGAAAGGCAGATTAAACGTCTGCTCCATAAAGCGATCCCATTGTGGATCTGTCTGAATGCTGGCTTTCTGCAGTTTGCATACAGACTCAAACTACGGCCTTTGTCTTTGGAGATGGTGCTGTTTCACTTCAAGACAAAAAAAAAGTCCTTTTACAGAAAAGACCTTTGGGGAAAAATTCTGACTTCAGCACAATTTTGTGCTTTGCAGCTGTCACCTCTTCACTTTGGAGCTCTGGCCATGGAAAGAATAAACTTCCAGACACGGAGCTCAGATGTTATTCTTTGCCAAGCAATAAATGAAATGTCTCGTAACTTATTTATTTCAATCAAGGCCTTTTATTATACAGTCAGACTCATAAATTGTGCTGTAGACATTCCACTCCTCCGGAGGAGAAAAATACAGTTGGGTTATTAAAGGCCAATCTATTACCTCTTCAAGATACCTGAATAATCACTTTTACGGGGTTGCTTCCGCAAGCGTCATCAATCTTGTAGGCAGATCAGTGCCCCGCCAGGAAAGCAGAACGAAAGGGGGGGAGAGAAGGTGAATTCTGATGAAACAACAAGGAATCTAGTGAAGCCTTCAAGATTACCCGCTGGTACCTGGATATCAAAGACAGGCAGTTAAGAAACATAGGGCAAATGAGGCCCAAGTTTGGCACTATGGTAGTACACCGCTCTGAGGTCTGTCCCAAAATCCTGTCCTCCCCAGCCTTCACCCCCAAATCTCCAGGAATTTCCCCACCATGGAACTAGCAACCCTATCATCCAATGAGCTTTTTCAGTGGGGAGGGGATTTGAAGCTGGGTCTCCTGCTATGTCACACGGGCTTTGGAAGGTGTCGTCTCTGGCCTCCGTTCCCTGAGGTCCGTAGTTAGAACTAGCATTGGAGGAAAGTGTAAACAGGTAAAGGTAAAGGTTCCCTTGCTCGAAAGCCAGTCGAGTCCGACTCTAGGGTTGTGGTGCTCATCTCCGCTTCAAAGCTGAAGAGCCAGCGCTGTCCGAAGACATTTCCGTGGTCATGTGGCCGGCATGACTAAACACCAAGGCGCACTGAACGCTGTTACCTTCCCACCGAAGTGGTACCTATTTATCTACTTGCAATTTCTTGCTTTCGAACTGCTAGGTTGGCAGGAGCTGGAACGAGAGACGGGAGCTCACTCCGCCATGCGGCACACTCGGGTCTCGAACCGCTGAACTACCGACCTTCCACAGCCTGCAGTTCAGCGTCTTAACCCCTTGAGTCACCGCAGCTCCTGGAGGAAAGTGTAGCAAACGGAAAATACTGTC